>NC_137831.1:40689465-40829465 GCF_963921795.1 Nannobrachium achirus | reverse complement strand
GTAAGAGAGTCTGATTGGACTCCAATGAGAGGCCCAGCAGAAAACGGAGGAACAAATCCAAGTGTCCATTGCGACTCTCTAAGGACTTGTCTACAGCACACTGGTAGAAGTCAAATTCCTTGTCTCTGAATGGCTTTGGCAACTTGGAGGTTGCTTTTGGTTTTGTCAGTACGTTGTCACCTTTGTTGATGAATGACACATAGGCATAAAGAGCGGCCAGAAACTCTTGAACACTCAGATGGACAAAGCAGAACACCTGGTCCTCGTATAGCCCATACTCCTCTTTCACGATCTGTGTGAAAACTCCTGAGCACACAGCGGCATCTCTGATATCAATGCCATACCTTTTCAGGTCTTCTTCACTGAAGATCAGGTTGCCATTTTCCAGCTGGTCAAAGGCCATTCTTCCAAGAGAGAGAATGACATCGCTGTTCTGTTTGCTGTTGGTATACTTTTCATCTTTCTTTTTGGATTGGTCCACTGTGAAATGGATGAACATTGCAGCCAGGGTGTTAGGTGTTGCTCCTTTCTCATCCTGTTTTCCTTCCCTTAACGCATTCTCCAGAACGGTAGCAATGATAGAGCAGAATACTGGGATGTGGCACAAGATGTAGAGGCTTAGTGATTTCTTGATTTGTGAGAAGATTGTTTTGGCCACATCCTTATCACTGAATCTCTTCATGAAATACGCTTCCTTTTGAGCATCAGAGAAGCCTTTGACCTCTGTCGTCCTGTCAACATAATCAGTCGGTATCTGATCAGCTGCAGCAGGTCGAGTGGTTATCCAGAGTTTAGCAGAGGGTAGCAGGTCCCCCCTTATGAGATTTGTCAGCAACACGTCCAAGGAGGCCCGTTTTGTGACATCGGTCAAGATCTCACTGTCCTCGAAGTTTAAAGGAATCCGACTTTCATCCAGTCCTTCAAGGGTGATCATAACTCCGGACCCGTCGGGGCCACAGATTTCTTCCATCTTGGTTTCACCAAAGTACTGATGAAGGAGCTCCATCAAGCTGAAAACCTTGTCCTTCTTCTTATTCAGCTCTCGGAAAGTGAATGGAATCATGAAGAGGACATCCTGGTCGGCTTTGTCTTCTGCCCAGTCCAGAGCACGCTTATTTGCTAAGACTGTTTTACCAATGCCAGCCACTCCTTTCGTCATCACTGTTCTTATTGGGCCCTTTTCTCCAGGTAAGGTTTTGAACATGTCCTCCATGCTGATGATCTTGTCTGGTTCTGCTGGCTGCATGGATCCTGGTGCAATCTGTCTGACCTCATGTTCTTTATTGACCTCGCCACTCCCACCCTTTGTGATGTAGATGTCTGAGAAAATGTCATTCAGAAATGTTTTTTTCCCTTGTTTTGTAGACAAAACCTGAAACTTCTTCCTCAGTCTAGACTTGAATCGTTGTTGATACACAGCAGGAGGAGTTGCTAAAGGACAAAAGTGCAAAGGACATAGCCTAATTAAGGGCATGTTATGGTAATTATGGAACACAAATGAGAACGAAGACGGTTGGTGATTCTCACGTTAACCACTTAAACACTATAGTTGAACATAATTCACATGGCCTTGCAATGTAGTTGACCTGATTCTCAAAGGCTAAAATAAATATTTGCTCAAACTAGATACAAACTCGCATCCTGGTGGTACGGAGTGTGAGCTTCTAGATTGGTTATTTTTGCAGAATGTTCATCTCATAAGGTTTAATTGGTTAAAAAGACTACAAAGGCTAGAGCTAGTAATATCAGAACTGATCAAATGTAGACCCCCCTAGCCCCATCACCCCATAGGATAATTATCCCTATTGTAGAGGTTTTTTTTTAGTTTTGTTTTGTTTCTTCAAATGTATCATGTGCTGCCATATCTTTGTGATATTGTGATGATAAAGCTGTGAATGGACTCAGTGAGTGGACATGACATTCATGAGAAGGGACTCTTGTCATTATGTCATTATGACATTCACATCTTTAAGGTAGAAAATACCACATTAGCCTGGTAGACAATGTTCCGCTTTTGGAGTGGACACTAAAATAAACACGTAATGTATTGCCAAATCTTATCTTACCTGTGCTCTCCAACAGGTGGCGTTCGTGTTGTTTAAGGGCATCGTAAAATGCTGCTTTGATGTTTACCCCCCCTTTTTCTGGCATCTTTGTATACAGTAGCCTCATTTGGTCCATGCTTGTCTCCTGGGCTTGAATCTTGGCACGGAATTCATGGTGGACCATTTTTCCTAGACTATCTACTATAGCCATGACTGAGGTAACGTTTTGAATCAACTGTGCCCGGTTCTGCATCACAAAATGTGCTGTTTACAAAAAGAAGGGGGAAAAAGAGTGGTTGAAAAATGTTTCACATAGCAGTATGACATTATGAAATTGGACTCTTGTCATTATCTAGGGAGAATAACTTTCATAAATTAACAGTAGGTTATACCAGGTAAAAAAAATATTGTGTAGGCCTACCTTTGTCTGTGGAGCTGTTGACAGAACCACCAGTGTGACCAGAGATGGTAGGATTGTTAGCCGAGTCTTCTGGTGCAAGTTCAGATTCTGCATGAGGACAAGAGGATAATGAAGTTTGCTCTGTGGGAGCATGGTATTCATGCAGTGGGACTACTGTCATTAGCTATAAACACATTGATATGAATTCAGGTAACTTATGTAGCTATACAGCATTATTGAATAAAACATTTATCTGTTCCTGAAATAAAGCAAACTCTTTCTGATACTAATGTGTCACAATAACCTCCTGTCACTAGAAATGAATGGGGCCCCACATTGGCCAACAATGCTTTTCAAAATATATAGTTTAAATAAATATTGGTCCATAATACGGTTTTATACATGTTTTAGCCAGCAACTTCTTTCTTTCTTTCTTTCTTTCTTTCTTTCTTTATGCCATTGTTACAGTCCTCACCTGACCTTCATAGCTTAGCCGCTAAGAGAATAACTTTCATAGCTTAGCAGTATAGTCTATACCGGGTAAAATATATGGTATAGGCCTACCTTTGTCTGTGGAGCTGTTGACAGAACCACCAGTGTGACCAGAGATGGTAGGATTGTTAGCCGAGTCTTCTGGTGCAAGTTCAGATCCTGCATAAGGACAAGAGGATAATGAAGTGTGTTCTCTGTGGGAGCATGGTATTCAGTGGGGCTATGGTCAAGAGAATGACATTTATATCTTGCCAGTAAATATCACATTTGCCTGTTAACACACATTATGTACCTCTGTCTCTATCTGTGGAGCTGGCATTGATGTCGACATTTCCAGAACCACCATTGTTACCAGAGATGGTAGGAGACATCACTCTTGGAACTCTTGGAGCTGGAAGAACTGCAGGTACCACTGAAGGACCTGCACAATACAGTCATCTGTGTTAATAAAACTAGCTCTAACTTTCAGGGACATCAAGTAAATGCAATAACTTCAGTTTTACATGACTGACAAATTACTTAACTTTCAACACTTTGATATGAATTCAGGTAACTTATGTAGCTATAGCTACAGCATTGAATACAACATTTAACTGTTCTTGAAATTAAGCAAACTTTCTGATGTGTCACAATAATGTCACTAGAACTTTCTAGCATTGAATACAACATTTA
Source organism: Nannobrachium achirus (assembly GCF_963921795.1). Taxonomy (NCBI): domain Eukaryota; kingdom Metazoa; phylum Chordata; class Actinopteri; order Myctophiformes; family Myctophidae; genus Nannobrachium; species Nannobrachium achirus. The sequence goes on along the minus strand of NC_137831.1, from coordinate 40,825,856 downwards.
ACTGTTCTTGAAATTAAGCAAACTTTCTGATGTCACAATAATGTCACTAGAACTTTCTTTCTTTCGTTCTTTCTTTCGTTCTTTCTTTCTTTCATGTTACCTGGACAGTCTTCATCTGACTTTTCAGGAAGTTCCATTGTGTTCAGGATCTCCACTGAGGACAGCACTGCTGGTCACGTGTCTTCACTCTGTCACCCATTGATAGACATTTACATCATTGATCTCTCCATCATAATATAAAAGGAAAATAAATAAATACATAAATTCTAGAGGAAAAAGACTGATATACTACTCATATGAAATGTGTTGAACCAACTTACTTTTTACTGTTCACAGAGAAGTGGTTATCTCAATATATATGACTAGTATGAACTCAATATATTTGCTTAGGTTTTACTTAATTTAGTTAGTTTTGATTCAAATTTACACATATGAAATGTATTGAACTAACTTAAATGTTATTAGTATTATTTACAGAGAAGTAGTTTAACTCTATATTTTTGTGAACTCAATAGTTTTGCATAACAGCTCAAACACACTGCCCAACTTTTTGAGACGATTATGCTGTCGCCGGTTTTGCTTATTGTGTGAGAAAAGCACTGCGAGAAGATTTGGCCGCGATAATAGCACTCGGTGATTTCTTCCCGAGCGTTTCTAGATATCTAGCAACTGATATTTGGCCCTGTCGCAAACTGGGCATGGTAGGCTACAGTCAGGGGCATCACAAGGAGGAGAAAAGTGGGACTGAGTTACTAGGGCCCATGGTGGAGGGGCCTTAATTATTTTATACTTTAGCTATTGAAAAAAATAGCAGATATACAAGCTCACGGTGCCTTGTAGATCTGCTATTTTTGAAAAGTTGTGAAAATGTGTGCAAATCTTTGAATATATACTGTATGACTGGATATGGAACTGATTTTTTTTTTATTTGGGGGTCTGTGGCCAAATACATATCATTTGGGGGGTCCTTCACATGAAAAAGTTTGAGAACCATTGACATAGACACATAGGTTTTATCGAAAATAGCAGATCTACAAGCTCACAGCGTGTGAACTTGTAGACTAATTTATTTTCAATAGTTAAAGCACAAAATAACACATACCAATGCGTTCCCAGTCTAAATGGGTTAAACCCCCTCTCTGTATGAAGAACATTCATGCGGGGCCCACAGTGAATCCTTGTACCCAGGGCCCAGAATTTGGTGTGACGCCCCTGGCTACAGTATGAAAGAGGTTGCGCACCCTGAGAAGATCTGTGTTAAATGAGAGCAGACATCATGTGATCACAGACAGAACGTCTGTCTGTCTGTCTGTCTGTCTGTCTGTCTGTCTGTCTGTCTGTCTGTCTGTCTGTCTGTCTGTCTGTCTGTAAGGATAGATGGATATATTATGAATAGCTAATAGACCTTTATTCCGAGGGTAAATTCAGGTCTTCAGTCTTATTGGTAGTAATATTGCTGTTAAATAATATTATGTTTCATGACTTTCATCATAATAATATAGATGCTGTTTCATAGCAATATAAAACCAACGCATCTCACAATATGTTGATAAAACCACGAGGCAGGTGTTATAATGAAAACATCAAACAGGTTGCTGTGTGTGTGTGCGTGCGCGCATGCACGTGAGAGACGGAAAATCATTAGTGCCCGCTCTCGTGCACAATTAGAACTAGAAGCAGTGCTCTTCCGAGCACAGGTCTCCACCAGACCGTGCATCCTGGTGGTGCTACTGTATAATAGGCCAATGTAAAAAGGGTGGCATATGTTCTTCACCTTAGATCTTTCATGGCAATCGGACGCTGCATGCATGATTTGAAGCATTGTGTTCCAAAAATGTGTTTTGCTAAAGTCTACCTGCTGGTGGCGCTATAACAGGCCAATGTGAAAAAGGTAGCATTTGTTCCTTGACCTAGTGGGAATATGTGTGGCAAATTTCACGGTAATGGCAAGCTGTGTTGATGATTTAAGGCATTTTGTTCAAAAACTGAACAATCCTGCAAACTTTGGAAGCCAATATTAGCCAATCAGGATGGAATATGAAATATCAGACGGATCGGACTTGATCACATGACTATAGAGATACTGTGTACCGATTCGCGTGATTTTTGGATAAAATCTCAAGGAGTAATATTCAAAAATGTGTTTTACATAAGTCGGCCCAAAGGTGGCGCTATAAAAGGCTGATGTGAGAAATGCAGGGCAAAGGTTTATCCTTAGCCTCTAGGGAGTGCGCTTACAAAGTTTGAAACTGATCGGTGGAGTTATAGGTAAAACCACAAATTGGCCTGTTATAGCGCCACCATGAGGCTGATTTCAAAAATTTGAAGTGGCATTTCTTCCTCGACCTAGTGAGAACATGTGTGCGCAATTTCATGATAATTGCACTTTGCGTTTGGGATTTGAGGCATTTTGTTCAAAACGGCTCAATCCTACAAATTTTGGAAGCCAGGATGGAATATGCAAAATTGGACAGATCCGTGTTGATCACATGACTGTCGAGATACTTCCTACCGATTTGTAAGATTTTTGGACAAAATCTGTAAGAGTAGTGCACAGAAATGTGTTTTGTGAACATCGGCCACTAGGTGGCGCTAGAAAAGGCCTATTTGAAAAATTTAGGGCAGAGGTTCTAGATTGGCATCCAGGGAGTGTGTGTGCTCACTTTGGCAGCGTCCGGGCCAACGGCGACCGAGATTAGGTGCTCACAAACTGCGAGGACGCACGGACGGACGCACGCACGCACGCACGGACGGACACACGGACGGAGGGGAAAACATCTCTCCCTCAGCCTTCGGCTGGTGGAGACAATAAACACAAATGTAATATTGGCTATATCGGGGATAGCATCCTGGTGAAATAGGCCTATCTGGCAGTGTGTGATCCCTTGTCGGTAGTCAATCTTGTGCCGAAAAACAAAACCACACGATTTCAAGAAAGTCACTTGTGTAGTGTGAAATACTCTAACGATCTGATGACTCATCGACCACGCAATATCGTTACAGTGTGTTCGAGCCCTAAGGCGGACGCTGACAGAACACAACACAACACAACACAACGCTCCATATGGCCCCAGAGGAGCCCAGCTATGGAACAAAACCACCACAGGGTCAGTGTGTGAATGATCATAACCCATGACCCATTTCACTATCACATTGTTCTGTTAGGCCTACTAACAAATGTACAAAATATATCAGAGCCACGAAATACATGAAATTACTCATCATCATCATCATCATCATCATCAAACATTACATGTGGATTGTGATTCATTCAAATCCAGACTAAGCCAAAGAAACAATTTACCTTCATCTGCAGAGGAGATGTTCAAAGAAAAGATGCTGCTGAGCTGATCCACCTTCAACAACCCAGAGGGTCTCACTTCAACTGTTGTCAGTAACGTCCTCAAACTCAGCTAAATACTGTGTGTGTAAGGGGGAGGGGGGCTGGGGGGAGGGGGGGGGGACCCTGAGGCTTCCCCAATGGGTTCAACTGGTAACCTGTCAGCTTACATTGTTGTAGACCTCGCCCACTGGAAAAGGCTGCTCACTATTTTACACATTTACAATTTAAAATGTAGGTATTTAGCAGACACTCTTAATCCAGAGTGAGTGACTTACAATAAGCCAGAAGAACTCAAGGTTACATCAAATTCATAGAATTAGCAATCTCGGATCATCATTCTAACATAGAATAAATACATTCTAAAAGAAAAAAATATACGGTAGGTTACCTTCAAACAATTCACTCTATAGATGCTGGTCAACAATGACCTGGCATCAGTCTAAATAACATCTCATTTGTTGTTTTCATCAACAAATTGACTCTTCCACAAATGCCTATAACCTTTTCAAGGACAGCCTCATGTTTTTATTATCATGTAGTTATAGTACAGCCCATAACTATTTGTTGGGCTATTTGGTATTTGTGAAATTAATTAGCCAGGGCTCCTCAGACTTGTGGTTCAATTAAAATGAATAACAGAATACAACAATAACATGATATAAGACACTAAAGTGTTACAAATTAAAAATATAATGTATTGTATATTACTTTATATTACTAGATTGTCAGGCCGCTATACTGCCTTCAGACCTAGCCTAATGTTGTGCAAATGAGACACGCCCAGGGTTAGGGGCCACTGGTGAGGCTATTGTACAGTGTTTGTGTGCAGATTGGAGCGACGGTGCTCCTCGCAGGTCAGAATGTTTGTTTGTGGCAACCCTCTAGGCAATTTAATACAGTATTTACTAACCTAAACATCACATTCATGTGTAAACTGTTGCCTATCAGAGAACATTATTTGTCTATCAAAGACAAAGAATGAAGCCAATAGCATGGTAAGAGAAAGTTGTTAGATTTGTCCCATATTTTCCAATTTTCGACGGGACCGCAACTCTATGGGCATGTGGGTCCTATGGGTTCTATGCATTATTTGTTTTCTAAAGAGTGTTTGTGAGAACATTGAGGAAATGTGGCAACATTCACAAGATGTTGTGTAAATAACAACCACTTCTTGCTCTTGTCCTCAAGCAAAGGGCATAATATGGTTCCTCTTTGCTTGACCACTAAAGATGAGCATTGAGCACACAGCCTTTATTAGCCAATCTGCATTGATACAGAGACATAGTCGGAAGGAAAGTGCTATGGACGTCTGTTTCAGCACAATTCTTTGTATATTTAAGTTTAGTTTTAAAAGTCTGCATAGTATTTTCTCAGCTATGTTTACACAGCAAGGACTCTTGGACACTATAACTCTGGGGGAGCCTGGGATCGAACCCTCCGTGTGGCCACTCTACCCCTGAGCCTCTGCCGCCCGTCAAAAAATATCATTCATTAAAAAAAAGTATTCTGTTTTCCTTTTTTTCAATCTCACCCTGACCCCTGAAGCAGGAGTGTGGGTGATTTATCATATATATATATATATATATATATATATATATATATATATATATATATATATATATATACAGTTTATATATATATACACACAGTATATATATTATTAAATATTATGATTATTGTTTGATGTGTTAAAACATTACTAAAAAGACTTCATTCACTTGAGTTGGAGGATGAGATAATCCTTGAGTCATTCTGACTGAGGAGATTTAACTCTATACTGTATGAACTGCATGTGTGTATGACCCTGTTGTTGTTGGATTTATTTTATTATTAGTTTTGTTTAGGTTCATTGTGTGTGTGTGTGTGTGTGTGTGCGTGCGTGTGTGTGTGTGTGTGTGTGTGTGTGTGTGTGTGTGTCTGTGTGTGTGTGTGTGTGTGTGTGTGTGTGTGTGTGTGTGTGTGTGTGTGTGTGTGTGTGTGTGTGTGTGTGTGTGTGTGTGTGTGTGTGTGTGTGTGTTCGTTCTGTGAGACCCCTGTCATGCAATTTGGGCCTCTGCTTCAATTAGTAGTTGGGATATGTACTTGTGAATTTGACCTATAAGCCTATGAACTGTAAAGGAAATATGTAATGCTGTTCGTGCTATTTATATCTGACACATGTACTGTAGCCCAAAGAGCATTTCTTAATTCATTCTTGGAGAACTGAGTTCTCCACGTGATAAAGATACATGCAGTCATCATTGCTGGCTCTTGGACATTGGCTAATTGAAGGGCCTATCCCTGTTCCATACCTGTATTTAAGCCATTTTATAAACTCTTCCCTCTATGAACTGACGAAGACGTTTTGACATCGAAACATCACTTCATTTGCCTGCACCCAGTAAATAAACAAGGCTTAAACAGAGTTTGCTCCTGTGCCTTCCCTCTAAATATTCCAGTCCCATTCCTGAGATGCACCGGGCCAGCCTAAACCTGTCTTGAGGCGCGGCGGAAACCCTTTGTGTCTCAAGAAATGCCGTTGCTCACAAAAAAAGTCTAAATATTTATCTTGGCTGTCCATCCTGCTTGCCCAGGGACCTCATGTGAACTGCAGAACAAGGTTGTTGATGGCACATGACATGATGGCAGGTCACTACAGAAAGGCCTGGTTTGCATATCATGTCTCAGACTGGCTTGTGTCATTATCTGTACTGCAGTGGTTCTCAAACCTCTTTAGCCCAAGGCACCCCTGTAAATAACTTCATCATCCACCGCACCCCTGAACGTCATTGTTAATTTTTAGAATATATTATGGTACCTAAGTATGTGAATCTTTCCATCTGAGATCTAGTATATCGCATGTACAATTTGAGAGAATATCTACAGTAGGTATTTTCCATAGGATTGAAAACGTTTATAACCACTTGAACCTGCAGTATCCCTATATTCAGGCGGGAACATTCACCAGAAATAGCTGATCTACAAACGCGTCACCGCGTGTGGGCTTGTAGATCAGCTATTTTTGGTGAAGAGGCTGTACAATGAAAAGAATGCACCAAGTACATGCAGTCAAACTCAAAGTATTCTGCCGTAACTTGCGTCATGGCACCCTACAGCACTTTCAGAAACACTGCTGTTAACAGAGGTCTGTGATTCTATAAGCCATAACTATTGGTTGTGTTCACAACTGTGTCCTTATGCCTATCAGTGTTATGACTTTGGCTGATACTAAAGGGCAGGGGTGGGCAACTTTGATGATGGAGAGAGCCAATATATTTTCACAACCACTACAGAGGGCCACAATGCATATACTGTCAAAAATAACTGATCTACATGCTCAAAACGCTATGCTATTTTTGAATCGGAATCCTGAATTATTTTAAGCTATTTTTGTGATTGTTTGTAAAGCCCTATATTATGAATAAATTAATAATTTTAAAACATTGATACAACTTTTATTTTTGTTATCATTTCATATTGTAGTTATTCCTCAGTACCTGCACTTATTAACTTAGTAAAAATTAGTAGGAAAGAAATCCTCGTTTGATAGGTATCACCAGGTCTCTGCTGATTCTGCTCTGTTTCCATTTCTTTCTTCTTAATATCACTTGTCTTGCTTTCCTTCTTTGCCCTTTCTCTTTCCTGTGCTTGCTTTCTGAAATCGCACAAACAAAGCACACCAAGTCTTTCTGCTTCTCTCTCTTCTGTCACTTCACCTTTCCTTTCTAGTCAGTTTCTCAACTTGTTCTTGTTACAAACAACAAACCAACATCCAACCTCGTTTCATCATTTAGGAAAAAGAAAATGTGTAAGCACTTTTGCGTCATGACCTTTATGTCAGGGCTTTCCTCGTCTGGGGTCATTGCAGCAATCAAAGTTGATTCAAATATCTTTAAGAGGTAGAGAAATGGGGATACGCCTGTTAGTGAACATACACTCTGTATCAGGGATCTTCAACAGGGGGTCCGGGACCCCTAGGGGGTCCTCAGAGAAACTGCCAAATCTTTGTGTGATAGGGACAATATATTGTATTTATTTCCCTTAACCACTTGAACCCTCACATTCTTATTCTGGGGGAAGACATCAGCTGAAAACAGCAGATCTACAAGCTCACAACACGTCTGCGACGCGCTGTGACCCGTCAGCTTGTCGATTGGCTATTTTTGGCGAAGAGGTTTAGTGTACAGGGTAAAAAGAGCAGACCAAGTACTGAGCCAATGGTCAGGTATACAAAGTAATGTGGTTACATGTCTGAAAACACAGATTTAAAATGAATCCAATATGTAGTGGGGATCCCTGCTGGCTGCTTCATCTCTCTCTCAACTAAGGGGTCCTTGGCCTGAAAGTCGTGGAAGACCCCTGCTCTATAGCAATGATTTCTATCAGAATATACAGAGCTTTTGTTGAGCAGTGGTTCTCAAAGTGGGTTCCCGGGACTCAATTTCAAGGTCTCCCCTTAAATTCTGACAGTGTACAAATGGAACCAAATGAAGACTGACCAATGGTGTGTTCTAGAATTTCTTTGAGGGCAATTAGGGCTGTCACAATTATTAAATAATCGTCTAATCGTGATTATTTGACATTATCGCAATTATGTTGTCATAATCGTCATAATCGTGAATGTTGAGAAATGTCAGAAATAGCGGAAATAGCCGATCTACAAGCTCACAACGCGTCGCATCACGGCGCGTTGTGAGCTTGTAGATCGGCTATTTCCACTATCAATGTTATTTTTTAAGTAGTAAGTCGTAATGTATTTGTGTGTTTAGGTTATGTATCATATCTGCCATGTACAACTTCAAAGCCTAAAAGCCAAACAGAAATGTAATTATCAATGACAAAAACACAATTAAATCGTTAATCGCCAATTATTTGAATGACAATTAATCGCCATGTAAAATGTCATATTGTGACAGCCCTAGAGGGCATACTATTATCTATGTTCCGTGGCTATTCGTGTGGCCAGGGTATACGCCAGTGCATAATGGCCATCAGATACGCTACTTTGAAAGGTTCACGAGGGCAAAAAAATCCTCACAGCATACAGCGTATGGGAAAATCCCAGTTGTCCGATGTCCCAGTTGGGCGAACGGCGATGGCAAAGTGGACTAACAGGGGCAAACGTACGAACGGGCTGTCACAGTTATTGTCCACGACATTGCAAGCGGCGCGAAGGCCAGCGGACCTTGGTCCTGCTCTTCGCGCCCGAGCGCCGCAGGCGCGAGTGCCCGCGTTCACCAAGCCGTGGTGAATGCAATCGTTATATTTATGCCCAGGCCGTAAGGCCTGGGCAAGCGCACGATAAACGCATGAATGGGATGAAGATCGCTCGCTTTACAGTCTGTTGGAAAGGCTCCCCCACCGCCCAACTGGGACAACGGACAACTGGGACACCGGACAACTGGGACTAGCCCACGGCGTATACCTGCATGACAGGTACTGTAGAACACAGCATTGACGCTGACCGGTTCATTTGGTTCCATTTGTACATTGTCAGAATTTAAGGGGACACCTTGAAATTGCTATACGTACATATAAAAATACACGTCAGAAATACTTAGTAAAACTCTTTCTTTACTGCATTCGTTTCGTATGCAGGAGTCTAGCCATCTTTTGGGACTGTGTCAGGTGAGATTGTGATCGCATGGTGCATTCAGCTATGCAGAGATAAGCTGTTAAAAGACCTTAGGGTCAAGATGTGTGTGTGTGTGTGTGGGGGGGGGGGGGGGGGGTTGTTGTGTTGTGTGTCAGGGTGTGGAGCATGTTGAAACATACTCTGTTCTCCTTCTTACAACCACCCCCCCCCACCCCATCTCACTCAAAGCACACCTAAAAGTGTGCGCGCACACGCGCACACGCGCAAACACACACACACACACACACACACACACACACACACACACACACACACACACACACACACACACACACACACACACACACACACACCTTACTGACTTATAATCACTGCCTTGTCCAGCTCAGCCCAAACACAACATTGTCCACATTCTCTAGTTCAGGTTTTCAAATGACTTGCTGTCCACTGCTGATTGATGTGTAAATGTCTATAAAGTGCAAGCACAACAAGACATGTGAATGTATCCTCCAACATGTTCCTCTGGTTTGGGCAGTCAATACGATGGCATAGAGTCTTTCTCTATGTTCGTTATGGCAGGAAAGAAAGAAATGTTTTAAAAACCTGTTGCTCCAAAGGCAGTTGTTATCTGCCTTTACGACGTCTTGTCCTGCCCAGCAGAACATTCTCACTAGAAGTCAAAGTTCACACACATCTTAGCCAATCAGGGTGGAATATGAAAAATCTAACAGATCTGTGTTGCAGGGTATTTTGACAGCACGTACAGTAGTCATAGACTTTTGAATAAAATCTTATTTAGTTTTAGTTATATTTTAGTCAATCTATAACTTTTTTGTCTAAGGGCACCCCATAAATATTTTTTTAATCCGAGGGCACCCCTACATAAAATGTTCACTCCCAGCACCTTATTATATTTATAGCATAGGCTATTGTCGTTGTCTGGTGGAAACCTTGTATGACCAAAACCGTTTGTTTTGTATTTATCATCTATAAAATGTACTAGACTAGCACACAATGCCTCGCAATGCGAGGCGTTGTGTGCTTGTAGATCTGTTGTTTTGTGTGACAGTCTTGTATGATGCAAGGCTTTGCTTTACCAAAAGACGTACACATTTGAAACTTGGGGATACAAGGTTTCTGCCTGACAATGACGATATTTTAGTGATTATGTTGCGAGGAAAACGTTGAGATAATAGCCAGTTTTGTTAGAAATGACTGGAAATAACTTTAGAATTATACTAAATATTTTTTGTGTCCAAATAAATTCCAAATATTATCAAATTATCTTGTGGCACCCCTGGACTGCCGTCGCGGCACCCCAGGGTGCCCCGTCACCCACTTTGGAAACCCCTGTATTAATAAACAGAAAGTACAATTTCAGGTGGTTTGCAATTTTTCAGCCAATCAGGAGAACGTACCCATTTATCAGCTTCAATTTTGAGAGCTTGTAGATCAGCTATTAGTTTGCCCTCTAGGGTCAAGTATACCATTGGCAACCAAGGAAGTTTGGTGACTCTGGAGAGACAGATACCCCCAGAGTCTCCCGAGATGGGGGGTATGTGAGACTCAACAATACAAACAACTGTAACAGCCAGGAATTAATCACAGATAAGGAGACGGCTCATCCAAACAACATCAGCTGGGGAGACATTGGCAGTGAAGTGTCACTGAGAAAAGACCTGCAAGAACACCGAAGGCCATAATACATCAAGCCAGGACCACACGTGGACAAGAGGGGTCACAGGTGGCGCACGGCTGTAGCAGCTGGTGAGACGAAGGAGAGCTCAAGGCAGGAATAACCCCACCGTACTAGAGATATCTACGCACCTGTGTCACCTCAAGACCTCAGAGGTCCCCAATACCTCCCCAAAGGAGCCTCTTGTTGGTTATAGAGCAGGATAGAGGAGTTCAGCCTTGGCCAGGAGGAGGAGATGGGCAAAGTAGGATCGGATAGCCTTAAATAATTGTTCAGGAGTTAATTCAGTGTCTTCTGTGCAGAGTGTGTATGGGATAAATTTTGGTCCACGTCAAACTGATAAGAACCTAGATGCGCGCGCAGGTCGAAACCAAATAATAGCGATTCAAAACAGTTCTCCTTCAAACCCCACCTCCATTCACCGTCATCAGAACGGAGGGAGTGCTCCTCATGATCACCAGAGCGTCTACTGCTCGCCCAGCTGCAGTCCATGAAGCCTAATTTATGCTCCATCCTGCGACGGTGTCGCGCGCAGACCTCCAAGCTCAGAACAGTTGCATTGGTGACGCCATGTGAGCTTGTACATCAGCTACTCTCGACGAGCAATACCCTTGCGCAATGAAGTTATATGTCTCGATAAGGGTGCACCCATGGGTGCATCCCACTAGCCAACACACAAAAGAGGTTGAATGAACTGAAACCAGCGCTCCCCAAAACAACAGGTTTGGGGATCTGTTGGGAATTGATTACATGAAACAGCCACCTGTGCATTTAGTCTCAATGTTTGTAAACAAGAAATTGGTCTATTCGGAGCCCAGTTGGTCTATTCGGAGTCAGTGTGTGACCTTTGACCTCTAGTGAGAATCTGCTGCTGACCAGGAAAGACATTTTGGAGTCAGAGAACTACAGATGTCTTTTAGGCAACAGGTTTTATTTTTGGTAACACTTTACTTAAAGGTCAGGTCTATAATGCATCATAATTGATTTTAAATGCCATATAATTCACTCATGTGTATGTTTTTCATTTTTGCAATACTGAACAGAGAGAAAGAGAGAGAGAGAGAGAGAGAGAGAGAGAGAGTGAGTGACTAAAGGAATAACGGGACATCTTGTTGCTCATGTTTAAACATGCTAAACCCTGAGCTCACACAACAACGCACGCACGCACGTACGCACGCACGCACGTACGCACTCACACTCACACACCCTTGGTCCAATAGATCAGTGTTTCTCAAATGGGTGTACGTGTACGCCAATGAATAGAAAGCAATGTTTATTTGCCATTATGCTGTTTTATTTTGAACATATTGGCATTGGAACTGGACTTTTGATGTATGTTTTAATATAAGCAAAATGCTGTAGTCAGTGGAAGGGGCCATGGGGGCAGAAATTCTCCTCTGCCTACAAAATGATGTCAAACTTAACAGCCCCATAGACATAATATGAGGCCTGTAAATTCATTTTATACACACATTTTACACCTGTACACATCAATGTGCAAATGGCCTCCATACTCTCTCTCTCTCTCTCTCTCTCTCTCTCTCTCTCTCTCTCTCTCTCTCTCTCAAAGCACACCTAAAAGCACAGCAGAGAGACCTGCTAGTTGACCGACACGCACGTACGCAGGCACGCACAATGACCTCACTGACTTTAAACCACTGCCTTGGGACAAGGCGGCTGAAACCGACAGGACAGGAATGAAGAATGCATCTTAAAAAACCTGTTAACCTGGGCAAAATTATCTCCTGGCCATCAGAAGATTCTCACTAGAGGTCAAAGGTCACACACTGACAGCTACAGAATGCTCTGAATACACACTCTGCTCACCAAGAGCAATAATTACAATTCCGCCCAAAGGTGTGCTAAGACATTCCATGATAATTTTGAATGCTCTGAGGTGTTGAAAGGTTTGTACGATTAGAAGCTTGAGCAACTACAAAGTCATGAGTGTAAATCATATGATTAATAAGGTTATCTCCACCAACTAGTTTGACACTCATTTAACTGTTTAGATAGGTCGTCCATGTACAAATTAAAGAGTACAGGCAACATAATTCCTCCCTGGCGTACCCCATTGGTCACCAGAAGTCGAGTGGATGTAATGTATTCCCAACTTTGCTTGCATATTTTGGTGTGAATACCAAAACGGCAGGATCCTTATTACAGTAGATATAAGGAAACACCACGCTCTTTTAGCTTTAAAACAGTTTACCATGATTGATGTGATCAAATACCTGGGACGCATCAAGGAAACACATAAATATAGTACTGTTGCATCTTCTGTACTGACTGACAATGTCCTTAGTGTATAAATACATAAATGAGTGCCATGCTTTTTCTTAAAACCAAATTGGTTGTCAGTATTTGCTGTATATTCATTGAGCCTTACCTTCCAGTACCTTGGACAGAATGCTTGCCAGTGCAATAGGTCTGTAATTATCAATGCTTGTTAACTTCCCAGTTTTGTTTTTGACAACTGGCAATGGCAGAACAGATATATTATATATATATTATATATATTATATATATATATTCAGGCAGTATGCCATGCATCAACAGCCCTGAAAAACACAGCAAGCAGCACTGAAACTATATGGCTAGTGTGCTTCAGATGTTCTGCTGTTATCTGACCTTGAAATGCTTTGTTAAGCCAATTTCTCTATAAGGCTGCTCACCTCATCATATATAATAATCACACCATCACTGTGGGTAACTCAGTATTAAAAACATCACTCTTGACACAGTTAAAGATATTTGCATAGTGTATTTTCCACCCCTCAGCAAATATTTTCAGACCCAGTAGTGCCATCAATACTGGAAGGCATTGGCATATTACTGTTGTTAACCACCTTCACCTCCTTCCAGAACTCATAGACATTATTTTTCTGTAGCTTTTTGGCCATAGAATTTGCCCTCATGGCATGCTTTTTTCTTTTAATATAGCATACAGCAACCTAGCATTTGCATGCTTTCTTGTGGTCACACTCAGGGCCATGCCTAGTTTACCTGCTGAGGCCCAACATTTAAAAGCTTCTTTAGCCTCTACATTACATGTAGGCATTCCATCCAGGTCTCATGTTATTCTGTTTAACCCATTTTCTTTTAAAAGGTTTGCTTCCATTAATTAAACATTTTACTATTTTGTCATACATTTTACACAATTCACTATAATGGCCATCATCTTTAAAGTTTCCCCACAAAGTTGAATCTACTGGTAAGTCAATGTTACTTAAGTATACTTCAGTCAGTGATTTGTACTGTTGCAAATCGTCTTCATTGAGGATTGCCCAGTTCAACTTATCACTTTGTTTTTGACTGCCGGGTAGAGTCTTAACATTTACAGATATTGTGACGGGCATGTGGTCAGCTGTGGCCATAACATATCATACAATATCTCAACCATCGCTATACTTCATCAGCTGTATACAGTGATCCAAACAGGATGTGAACGCCATGCTTCACTGATACAGTAGTCTCGCATGGCCAGACTGTTGTCTCCGCGATTTGCATATACTCCCGTCATACAGTCTGGGATAACGGAAGAAGAACGATGAGTACCCGGTTAAAGCGGAAGTGAAGCCTCCTCCTCACTTCCGTTTCCGTCTCACATCGCACACATTTATCATTATATGCATACAAATCATCTAAGCATATTTAGCTTGCTGCTTAGCAGAAATGACATTTTAAAATATATTTTCTTGAACGGTAATGCCAGTTTCCATTACTCGCTGTTCAGGAGCTGTAGTTCCAGACTCTCTATAGCATTCGGAGATTGTGGAATAGTTGTCTGGCTACGCGAGACTACTAATACAGTATATGTATGTATCACTGCCTACTGGCAGCAGCACCTTGCTGGACAGGATAACCTTGTTTTCTTTACAAAATTGCATTAAATGCTTACCAAACATAGAGTTGCTATCTGAAATGTAAGCATTCAGGTTGCCTATGACATGCATGTGTATTAATTTTCTTTAATATATGAACTAATAAAAGCAAGCCTATTAATTAAGGTATTCATTCTAATTTTTGTGACATTCGTAAGGAGTACAGTATAAACATTTAAAATGATAAAAACCTTCTTATCATGAACAATTGTAATGCCTATGAACCAGTCCACTTCCAGCCTAATCACACTGACAAGTGAATCCAGTTTCTTATGCTATGGAATGGCCACTCCCCTTGGATCCAGCAACACATTATTCTAGCACTTAAATCTGTTGTAGATCCCCTGCCGATGGAAATCATTGTGAACAGAAATACGTTTATCAAGCTCTTCCGTCTCTAGAAAAGTCTCCTGTATACACAAGATATCAGCACTCTCTAGGAGCATGTATAGGCTGTGATGTAAGGTTAATCACTGTATCCAACTTTTAAAGATGACAGTTTATACAAATTAAATATATTTATGCCAGTCTAATTCAAAGCCTGTGTTCAGTAGATCGCTCTCGTAACTGGTGAGCATTGTGAGCAACTTCCCTAAGGTATATTAATGACATAGTTCAATATTGAAAATGGGTGGTCTTCCCCTTTAATGTATGTTGTATAATATTATAATTTATATCCACAAAGTAACTAGTAACTAAAGTTTTTAAATAATAGTGGAGTAAAAGTACAATATTTGGATCTGAGATGTAGCAGAGTAGAAGTAAAAGTATTGGAATTTGGAAATACTCAAGTAAAGTACAAATACCTCAAAGTTGTACTTAAATACAGTACTTAAGTAAATGTACTTAGTTACTTTACACCACAGGTTGCTGTGTTCGGGGACAGTAGTGTACCGACGGGCGCCGCTGCAAAGGAGAAATCCTCCCGGTTCTCAGAGTATTCTCTGTATTTTCAAGTAGGCTCTGGCATACATGTACCACATAATATGAAGTTTAAACAACTAAATACAAAAAAATAAGTTTGAGAGGGTTTAATAAGATTTCAAATCCAGCGGTGGAATAGTAATGGCCAACACTCGGATTCAGTGCTGTTTTCATTGGTCCATTATTTTTGCGCTTGGGAGTAGGCTAATATGACGCACCATAATATGATTCCTGTACACACATTTTACGCCTATATACACATTTTATGCCTGTACACATCAATGTCCAAATGGCCTCGATACTCTCTCTCTCTCTCTCTCTCTCTCTCTCTCTCTCTCTCTCTCTCTCTCTCTCTCTCTCTCTCTCTCTCTCAAAGCACAGCAGAAAGACCTGCTAGTTGACCGCACGCAGGCACGCACAACGACCTCACTGACTTTAAATCACTGCCTTGGGACAAGGCGGACGAAAACCGACAAACACTGTTCCTCTGGTTTGGTGACATAGTGTCTTTCTCTCTGTTTGTTATGACAGGAATGAAAAATGCATTTTAAAAACCTGTTAACCTGTGCAAAATGTCTGTCCTGGCCATCAGAAGATTCTCACTAGAGGTCAAAGGTCACAGACTGACAGCTAAAGAATGCTCAGAATACACACTCTGCACACCAAGAGCAATGATTAAAATTCCACCCAAAGGTGTGCTAAGACATTCCATGATATTTTGAATGCTCTGAGGTGTTGAAAGGTTTGCAAGATTAGAATCTTGAGCAATCTGGACTCTTCTCTCTCTCTTTTTTTTTTTCTTTTGTTGATAAGCCTGTCATAATTATTCTAGAATTGCCTAATCGCAAATTATTCGAGATAATTGTAATTAATTGTTTCCATGTTCAATAAAATAGCAGAAATAGCAGATCTACAAGCTTACAAAGTGTCACAAAGCTATTTCCGCAATAAATAAATAAAAAGTATACAATTATTAAATAAGCTAGTAATTTATTTGTTAGCTTGTATAATGTAAGGAGATATATTCAACAAAATATGGAGATATGGGGCTCTTTTCTCGATACTCTGCCTTCAAAAACTCTTGGTTGAGGTTATAAGAGGTTACTGACACGGTCCCCATCCCATTCGCCTAAGCCTTATTCGCCTTAACAGATTTGGTCTTTTCGCCTGGCACTTTCGCCGTGGAGAAGAGTCTTTTCACCGCCGTTGAAGAGCCATTTCGCCTAAATGTTTTAGGGTCCGTCTTTTTTATCCATTTTGCCTGGCTTAGAATCTTAAGTCGGGTGTCTTTAACTAGGCAACGATGACATGCGATGCAGCGCACTGGCTGGGCTGCCACGCTGTGGGCAGACAGACAGGCAGGTAGACAGACAGACAGACAGACAGACAGACAGAATTTGGCACAGAGCAGAGGAGCGCGCACCAGAACCAGACACAGAAAGTTTATGCTTGCGGGGGGATCTGCGCGCCTCCCACCAGAACAATTTTGCTGCATATTTTACAAACCAAATCAAATGCTATGATGTATATCGGGACATCATGACTCATCATGACCTTGCGCAGTGCACGTATTAATTAATTAATTATTTGGACGCACCTGATTCCAAAGCTCTAATCTGTATGTCGACGTTCAATTCTGCTGTCAGACTGTCCTGGTATATTATCCCTTTGTCATTTAAATATTATAGTGATTGTGACAGTGGTGTTACCTGTCAAACGGTGACCATTACACACAGCTATGCACACAATGCACTCCATAATCACAGCAATACAGATAGTTTATTGTGCCATTCTGGGATGGGGGAGAGCTGTTGTTTTTTCTTCTTGCTTTTTTTTCCTACAGTATATCCTGTTTTCTGTCATTTCTTTCAGGTTTTTTTTTTACTTTTTTCTTGCTTTGGTGTGAAAAAAGAAAATAAATGGACGGATGTACTTGGATACACTGTCAATAAATACATCTTGACTTTACCATCATCTGACCTGTATAATCTTTGAATAAGAAGCCTCAAAGTCTAATACAGTCTGATGGTGACATTAATTGGTAGTTGAAATGCTGGATGAATTGTAGTGTAACTGCAAACTGAATGCAGGAACTGTAGCTGAATGCAGGAAAGAGTCCCAGCATACTGTGGATCATTCTCTGGTGCCTTCTCTCATTGAGTTCACAAGCTTTGAAATGCCGAGTCCAACAGCGGTTCTACGTATGTGGGTTGGGGGACCCCCAGAGCGGTCAACTTCTCTTAATTCCGCCAACTAATACAACTACACCACAGGCCTGTGTGCATGTGTGTGGCAAGAGAGGGCGAGCCAAGTTTCTTTGGGTTAAAAAGTAGCCCAGCCTTAAAATAGACACTCATGCTGGGTTTGGGATGTCGTCAGATTGACTTCAGTGACCTCTGTGTGAGAACTGGAGTATCTATCGAATGACCTGAGGCCATTATTACCAACTGTTTGATCTCAGTAAGGGCTACTGTTATTGATTCAGACCATCTTTTATCACCAGCCAAAGCATGGAGGTACCTTGTAATGTTACAACAGCAAAAACAACAACACTGCACTGGTTTAAAACTACAAGGAAAGCTAGCTTGCCTTCCTGCTTGCCTCACACTGGCTGTGTCCGAAATCCACCCTATTCTCTAATGTAGTGTACTAAAAGGGGGCTCCGCCATTTTGAACAAGTGTCCGAATATATAGTGAGCATTTTTGTACCCTAATATAGTGTACTGAAGTATCCCACAATGCATTTGGATTTGTAGGGTGCATTCGATGGTCACTATGCAAGCCCTACCGCCCCACAATGCACTGCGCTGCGGCCGCTGTGTCGCACTTTGAGCACGCACATGCGGTGTGCACGCGCACACTGCAGGCTCGTCTCTGGGCAGGAGCCGTAGCCACCTGTTGCTGAGCAAACGCAACAGAGCCGTCCGTAGCAGAGGAGCCCTGGAGGAGGAGGGCCTGATGACATTTACATCAAATATCTAAATATTGAATGAAGCAAATTAAATCCGTCCAGAGTGTTCATAAAAGCCTGATTAGACGATAAAATGACCAAAAGTTTTTTTGAAAGTAAAATATCCCTTTAAGTAAAAGTATCAATACGCCCAGTACTCTGATACAAGTAAAAGTCCGGAATTCAAAATGTAAAAGAGCAGATCAGAGCTCACAACACATCGCATCATGGTTTGCTGTGTGGCTATTTTCAACTAGCCAACGTTTAAATAGGGCTGGAGTGGTTAATGTATGTTTTGTAATAATAATCAACATTTACAAAACAACTAGTCACTAATGTTTTAAAATAATTGTTGTGGAATAAACGTACGATATTTGTCTCTGAGATGTAGTGGAGTATAACATATTTAAAATTGGACATACTTTTAATATTAAAGTAAAAGTACATCAAAAGTACCGGTGTGCGAGTAGGCTACTTACATGTAAATGAATGTAGGCTACTTAGTGATTTTCCACCACTGGTTACGGTGTGTGACCAGACCTGTCTATTGTTGTGATGGATTCCTGCAAGGTGAGCACACAACAGCACCTGTTAGTAATTATCTGACTGCGGTATTCAAAGATAAGACGTTTCAGTTTCAGGGAACATTCAGGAATAGGCCTAGTTTCTGACCAGCTGGTCAAACTTGTCACTTGACTTTAGGCCACATTCTTTCCCGTGTGTTGCTTTTACTGTCATGTTGGCCCCCTGGACCTCACCTGGGAGTTAGCAGCTAGCAGAGGTTCCAAACGGGCTAATAGCTAGGCCCCTTCATTTACATTTATATTTTATGTCGACCACAATTAGTAAAAGGTTACCTGTTCTGCTCTCAGAGTGGAGCTTAGAGTAGAGTAGATGAGTAAAATAGGTAATTTAATTATGTATTTATGTTTGGTTTGTTTGAAGCTAGTGAATTGTGCTGTTGATTGGGGGTAAAGTTATTCAATGTTATACCGCCCTCTAGTGGTATCATGGACAATATCTTCAGATAGTAGCCTAATCCTTTATCGTGCTTTTAATGGTAACAGGGAAGTGGGCACCATACACCAATACTTTTACACTTCTAATACTTCAACTCTTTTAATAATACATTTAACAAAATGTTTGCACCTTTTACACTATCAATACGTAATACTAGTAACATTCATAGGGAGCCCAAACTGTTTCTTGAGGAACAGAACACTACTTTCTAGTCAGGACAGTTAGTTCAGTTATATTCATAATGTCATAGTAGGACCCAATGTTTAATTTCATTTCAAACAAAAGTAATTTGTTTGATATTGATATTGAATTTACGATGAATACATCTGTGGTAGGCTACAGACACAATGTTTTTCTATGCACTATATCAAGTGTTTTATGTGCTCGTAATTTCAAAACTGTTTAATTTGTAATTTTTTAAGAAAAGTAACTTTTTAAGAAAAATAGCCTGCTTGTTGAGTTTGAAATTGATTCTGTGTCAACATTAACACAGATATTCTGTGGTACAGTACCATGTACCATTTGATTAAATGTACCTTTATATGCATGATATCATGTGTTTGTCATTTCTACACTGTGCCGTTGTGCAGGCATAAAGCGAACACATGTGTTCACACACAGGGACCACATACAGTATTTAGGTCCACCCACAGGGAAAGCATACATGGGACACAAACATCTTAGTTTTCTTTTCTTTAAATGCAATTTTGAACAGTAGCCAAGTAAGATAATGTATCCACTATCCATTGGCCAATCATACGGTTCACTGCAGCTCAACAGTCAGTGTGAGGATGGTCAGGTGATGTCCATGAACTCATTGTGGAGAAAGGTTCTGTCCAGTCTGCGCGTATTGGAACCTGGGAGGCTGAGAGCATGTTCTGACGTGGCTGTGCAAAGACGGGTGGTTTGCCGTCTGACCTTTGGTGGAGGGAGCATAATATCCTGGAGGTCCCTGGGGAAGTGGGGTGGGGGGGGGTGCATTTTGTACAGGACCGTAGCGGCAGCAACCTGTCTTCTGTGGCTTAGTCTATCTATAGAGAGTGTTGTACTGGCAGTGTCCTGGTCAACTCCAATTGTGCAGTAAAGGCTACATTCAACAACTCAAGGATATGTCCTCATCATACGACACACATGTCACTCAGCACTCCAAGTGGCGGTGGCTCCACCATACGGTATAATGGCAGCAGAGACGGCACAATACTTTGCCAGCCTTTCGGGGCATCCCAAGTTGTCGAAACCTTCCAACAACCAGTCCGTGGGTATGTCCTATAGCAGGGTTCTCCAATTAGTTTTCCCCAAGGGCCGAATTGTGTCTAGGGTACCAAGCCGAGGGCCACAACATTGCAGGGGGGCGATGGTGGCATTCCCGCTACTACTCCAGTGACAGTTTTCGTCGTTGTCGGGTGAAAATCTTGTATGTCCAAAACCATTCGTTTTGAATTTATCATTTTAAAAATGATTTAAACTAGTGAAAACAGCCGATCTACAAGCACACAACGCCTCGCGGTGCGAGGCGTTGTGCTTGTAGATCTGCTGTTTTCACTACTTTTGTGCGACGGCCTTGTATGATTTGCGAAAGAACGTACACATTTGGAGATACGAGATTTCCACCCGACACGGACAATATACTAGTGTTGTTGCTGCTCTTATACCACCATTATTACTGGGGTTGGTGTGGGCCAGACAGTATCCCCCCGCGGGCCGCAAATGGCCCGCGGGCCGCCTATTGGGGAACCCTGTCCTATAGGCTGGATCACCAGAGGAAACAAGGTTCTTATTCTTGTACTGCTGCTTGGTGTTAAAGTGCTCTTTGTTCTTGTGGGTCTGGAGCTGGAAGTCCACCCCTTGCTATTACGACAGCGGACGGACGTACCACTGGAAGGCAGCAGGGTCTATTGCCTCTCTTCCCGGTGGCAGGGGCCATCAGGTAGCATGGGCTGTTGGTATGCTGTAGATTCCAACGGTGAATACTGCCTTCTTGTATGCAAGCTACATAGTCCACAGAAATTGATGCATCCACTGCACCTACTACACTGACAATGGTTTAGTTACAACAGAGCAGTTTAACGTCATGCCCAGGACGCGCACACACACACACACACACACACACACACACACACACTAACTTATCACTGCCATGTCCAACTCAGCCCAAAGCCTTTTACAAGAGGTTTACAAAGTAAAGTGGTTACATGTCTGAAAACACACATTCAACATGAAGCCAATACATTATGTAGTGGGGGGTCCCTGCTTGATGGCTTGAAAAACATGGAAGACCACTGCTCTATTAGCAGCCAGTGTTTTCTAACTTTTTCATATAAGGGACATTACAGTATATATTCAGCATTTGAGCCACAGACCACCATTTGATGACATTTAGCCACATTCAGACGCAAGAATTAGAATCGTAGTCCTATCACTGGATACGATTTTGGCCATGGAGTTGTGGTAGTGGTAGGCCTACCATAGGAGAGATACGTAACAGGCAAACATTGGTCAAAATATCATCTACGTTCTGTAATTGTGTAGACATCCGCAATTAAGCAATGCAGATGTTCAACAATAATTTAACACCTTACGGGTCCATTTGGTTTCATTTTTACCAGGTGTTTTATTTCCCCCCAATCAGAGAAATCTCCTGTCATTTGCGTATGGGTTTATTTGGACGGAACAGTGCATATTGATGAGCATTACATACAAAATGCAGTGTAAAGAAGTGTAGCAAGAATGCTCATTTCTAATCGTTGTCCCCATCAGGGACGTGCAGAGAATGTTAGAAAGGCAGGCGCTGACATTTCTAAAACAGCCTTTTGGTGAAAATAGCGAAAATAGCAGACCTCCAAGCTCGCAACGCTTGGAGGTCGGCTATTTTCGGTGCTTGATACCACACTGAACTACGCATAATCAAGTCAACACTGGAGATGTGGCGTATGGTATGGATTACTACAAGTACACAGACATTTTTTTTTAGAAACCACTGGTTTAGAAGACAAAATCGGGTCAACATATTCAAAGAATTGCAATTGTTTTTTAATATATATATATATATATTTAATAATAGCTAAAACAGCGTTGAACCCGCTTAACGAAAATAGCATTATAACTGTCAAGCACTTTGTGACTCTGTCTTAAAAAGCGCTATATAAATAAAGTTTATTATTATTATATTATTATAACGAAAATAGCAGACGTCCGCGTCCGCGTATAAGGTGCTTTGATTTTGTTTAGTTTCTTTTGTTGTTAGATAAAATCAATAGTTTTGTGTCCCTCTGTGGATAGTATTTGCACTCATGTGTATTTCCTTCTGACACTGTGCACTGTGTTCCAGTGTAGCTGCAAATGTTGTTTGTTCTTTTTACTTTGAATATTTGGCGTTATGTTCGCCCCCTCTTGGACACACTGCTGGCGCCAGGCCAGGCCTGAGCAGTCCAACACAGAGCTCCTCAACCACTTAAACCCTGTATGGTTGAGTGGAGTGCACCAGGACTCTATACTAGCGTCTTTTCTGTTTTCCGCTATTGTGGGGAAAGATTTTGCTGAAAATAGCCAATCAACAAGCTGCACAACGTCGATAAGGGGGTGAAAAAAAAGTTATTGATTGGCCTGTTTATTTTCCTTTTCTGATCTGGCGTGGTTTACTGGGGCCACTAACAAAATCTAACTTTCATTTTTCCCCATAGATTTTTACAAAAACATTTACTGTATTTCAATTATTTTAAGCCTTGAAGGGAAGGCTTGCGCACACCCAGTTCCTCTCTTAGCAGGTGCGTTGGTAACAGAACATTAGGAGGAGGAAATCTGACACAAAGACAGACTGACCCGCACACTGCCGCTTGTCCGTTTCAGAGAATTTATTATGTAGCAACGTTTCGGTCACCAGACCTTTCTTAAGCTATATTCACAGTGGCTGACACTCACTATAAACATTTCCACTGGTGTCACCAACCAATCAGAAACAGTGATCCATCATTTAGAGCAGCTGTTAACAGTCATGTGACCTAGTTAAAAGTACAGTGTCTATGATGTCCTTATAGTATCATTGAAAAATAAAAACAATAATAAACAACAATACAAAGAATTACAGTCATGCCAAAAATATTACAAAGAAATCAACAGTACAACAATAATATCATAATGTCCTACTCCCTAATTAAGAGTGGAGAAGAAAAGAAAAGAAAAGAAAAAGAGATACACCAATCTACACATAATCTACAGGGACCGGATCTGAAGTGAAGATTAGATCTTTGGATACACTAAATTATAACATTACATTCAGTAGTAGTTCATCATTAAGCCCTTTGGAGTGTAGGGTTTATAGGGTATGTATCCAGTATGCTTCACGGCGTTTAAGTAGAAGATCATGGTTACCACCTCTCCTGGGTAGACTGACTTGTTCTATGCCAATGAAACGAAAAGTAGAGATGTCATGTTTACAGTCATTAAAATGGATAGCAACTGGATAATCACGGTCATTTCTGCGGATCGAGCTCTTGTGTTCACTAATTCTCTGTTTCAACTGTCTAGTAGTTTTACCAATATATGCCAGACCACACGGGCATCTGATCATATATACTACATGGGTCGAGATACAGGTGATTATACTGTTAATCTTCAACTTCTTACCGGTATGTGGGTGATTAAAAAAATGTTGTCTTGTGTGTACCACACTGGGCACAATTGCCGCAGGGATAACTCCCCTTTGGGAGCGGACTCAATAAGGTCTGTCTGAGTGAGACCTTGGGAGACTGGAAATCTGAGTGGACAAGTTGGTCTCTCAGATTCCTTCCCCTTTTAAAGGAGAACAGAGGGGGATACTTAAACAGTGAAGTCAATTCAGGGTCAGAGGTTAAAATATTCCAATGTTTTTTAAAAATGGATTTGATCTTATAAGAATTAGGAGAATATGTTGATACACATGTCACAGAAAACTGTTTCTCCTTTCTCATGGTCTTTTTTAAAAGTTCTACACGGGGCTTCTGTAATGCTACAGTATAAGCTTTATCAATACATTCCATTGAATGCCCTCTTTGTGTAAACTTTTCTTTCATCTCTGATGATTTTTCAATATAATCCTCGGTTGAGGAGCACACTCGTCTTAGTCTATAGAATTGACTAATGGGTAGAGACTTGACTAGGGCAGGAGGGTGGTTACTAGTGGCCTAGCCTCGGAAACCCAGACTTTTATTTTATGCTGCCAGAGACTATACTGCTCACCTTCACCCCCTCCCTTTCAGCTTTCCAGCAGTCTGCCCTCATGTCGGCCCACCTTCCCTATAATAAAGAAGAGACATTGTTATTAAACTGTGGTTTAGAAGAAACACAAACAGGTTACACAGACAGCAAACAACAGCCAGCCAGGAATTCCAACTGCAATCACGAGCTTTGTTTTCACAAAATCAAGAGTTTCCTCACATATCGTCGCTGTCGGGAGGAAACCTTGTATCTCCAAGTTTAAAATTTGTATGTTCTTTCGCAAAGTAAAGCCCTGCTTCATCACACAAGGCCGTCGCACGAAAACAGCAGATCTACAAGCACACAACGTGTGCTTGTAGATCGTCTGTTGTCACTATTTTAAATCATCTTAAAAATGATAAATACAAAACTAAAGTTTTTTGGACATACAAGGTTTCCACCCGACAACGACGATATACAGCATGTGTTTTTCTGCGTCAAAGCAGAGAAAAACTATCCTTTTAGGGTTCTGCAAACGGCGAACAAAGATTTATTTTCACAGGTCACCACAGTATATGACAGTAAACAGCCTGATTAAAGTGCTTGTCAAAGGTCTTACGCTCGCAACTTTATCATTTGACTCTTGACTTTTAATCAGCCTTTTAACGGTACATAAACGACACGCCGCAAGACACTGCAAGGCCAAGCCCTGGAACGTCTCAGAATAATTCCGGAGAGGCTGATTTATATATCACTGCTGTTTCTGGGTAAAAACCACATCATAGAAAGTTCTCTGTGCATCTTTTTTCTTCATTGAACGCTGTTGTCTTTGTTTTTCCACCAGATATCTTATTTAACCACTACACCAGGGGTCCTCAACAGGGGGTCCGGGACCCCTAGGGGGTCCTCAGAGTTGCTACAGGGGGTCCTCCAAATCTTTGAGTGATAGAAACTTTTTTTTTAATATTAACCACCTGAGCCCTATAGTGTCCATATTCTGAGAACTTTAGCCAACAATAGCAGATCTACAAGCTCACAACGCCTCGCAGTAGATCGGCTATTTTTGGCAAAGAGCTTTGGTGTAGAGGGGAAAAAGAGCAGACTAAGTACAGAGTGAAAGGTAAAGTTTATTAAGTATTGACGGTTCATGTGGTTAAATATCTGAAAACATGAATTGACATGAATCCAAAATATACTGACGATTGTGCTGTCAAACGATGAAACGACATGGAATCTTTGAAAAGGTAGCGGGGGTCCCTGCTTCATCTCTCTCTCAACTAAGGTCCTTGGCCTGAAAACGTTGAAGACCCCTGCACTACAAAACCCTCTAGACTCTTTTCCATCTACACCAAAACCCTCCAAAAATAGATCGTCCATCTTTGGCTAATGTTCCTCCCAGAATATTGATGCTGGGGTTAAAGTGGTTAAACCCATATACTTCATTGACTGGAGTCCCAGGGGTCTACAGTAGGCTCCCCCCTTTTATCCCTCTACAACAACTTTCTTCCCCAAGAATAGATGATCTACAAGCATCACTATGCAAAGCGTTGTGAGCTTGTAGCCTATTTTTGCAGAATTTCTGCCCGAAAATAAGGACACTAGGGTTCATGCGGTTCAATGTAGTACGTAAAAGCCCCTGTTTGAAAATAGTGTCATCATGAGTATCTTCAACATCCTAAGATACGGTAACAAAAGTCTCTCTCTCTCTCTCCAGCCAAAATCTGATAGTGTCCACATGATTTTAGCCATAGTACCTGAGAGAATGGACAGTGTCTTATTCCCAATTGACAGGGCCAATTTCTACAGTGTTTTCATTGCATCTATAGACTGGAACACAACCACCCGAAGGACTACAAACCATTGATTGACATCTAGACCAGGGGTTCCCACACTTTTTTGTCTCAGGGCACCCCATAAGTATTTCTTTAATCCGAGGCACCCCGACTTGTAATTTTCACTCCCAGCACCTTATATTTATAGCATATTAACGTTGTCGGGGGGAAACCTTGTATGTCCAAAACCGTTCGTTTTGTATTTATCATCTATAAAATGTACTAAACTAGTGAAAACAGCAGATCTACAAGCACACAACGCCTCACGATGCGAGGCTAACCCTAACCCTTCACCAGTTTTGTGCAACAGTCTTGTATGATGAAGCAGGGCTTTGCTTTACCAAAAAACACATTTGAAACTTGGAGATACGAGGTTTCTGCCCGACAGTGACGAAATTTTAGTGATTATGTTGCGAGGAAAACGTTGAGATAATAGCCATTTTGGTTAGAACTGACTTAACTTTGTACTTCAAGTTTAAATGATACTAAATATTCTTTCAAGTGCCCAAATAAATTCCAAATATTATCAAATTATCTCGCGGCACCCCTAGACTGCCGTCACGGCACCCCAGGGTGCCCCGTCACCCACTTTGAAAACTCCTGATCTAGACCTACTTCACATACAGTATGAAACAGAGCTGCTATTTTTTTTTTATAATTAAATTGTATTGAGAAAAAAAGAAATGCTGCTATTTGTACAAAAAACTTTATAAACCTGTATATATAAAATGACACAATGCAACATAGCTCTGTTTACACAATGCAGTACCCCCCACCAACTTATGTTCTCCATTTTCAACTGTTTTTATTTTATTTTGACACTTGCTTTGGCAATGTAAACGTATGATTTCTCATGCCAATAAAACTCATTTGAAATGGAATTGAAATTGCGTCTGTAAAAGGAACCAAAAACAACAGAGAACAGTTTGTTTAACAGATCTAGTTTTTCTTTGACAGTTACTCCAGTCCACCATTAGGTGAGGCTAGTGTGCTGTGAGCTGAGCATAATGGGCTTCATGTTAGTGTTGAAAGACTTATTTCACTGTTTACATTGATACTGTTTATATGTACTGTAGAATGATGTAGCAAAAGCTTAACTGTTTTCGATCTGACAGACCAATGAAACCACCAGTCAGTTTATTCAGTTCTTCCATTCCATGAATGAAGCACTGATTATGTCTGTTCACCCCATGAGATTTCCCCCCCTTTCTGTTCCTTGTTGACTTTCTGTGTTTTTGCTACACTCTTCTGGTCATTCAGGTTATCACCAGTGGGGATATGTTGCATCCCTGTGCAGGGGCGTCACAGTGTGTGTGTGTGTGTGTGTGTGTGTGTGTGTGTGTGTGTGTGTGTGTGTGTGTGTGTGTGTGTGTGTGTGTGGGGGGGGGTTACCATGTTACCATACTGAGTTACCATGCAGGGCCCAAGGTGGAGGGGCCTTTAGCTATTGAAAAATAGCAGATATGCAATCTCACAGTGCAGCACCGAGTGCCGCGCTGCGAGCTTGTACATCTGCTATTTTTGAAAAGTCGTGAAAATGTGTGCAAATCTTTGAATACATGTATTCTTTTGCTTCTGGGGGTCCCTGGAACTAAATATTTTGAGATATGGGTCTGTGGCCAAATACGTCACTTTAGGGGTCCTTCACATGAAAAGGTTTGAGCACCACTGACATAGAAACATAGGTTTTTCAAAAAAAAAAACCTTAGAAGGATTTGAAATATTCACGATTTAATAAGAAAAATAGCAGATCCACAAGCTCGCAGCGCGGCACTCGGTGCCGCGCTGTGAGCTTGTATATCTGCTATTTTTCAACAGTTAAAGCACAAAATGTGACTGAATCCTTGTACGCCCAGACGTTGGAGTGACACCCCTGTCCCATATATCTGAGTGGTGCTCCTGTAAGGAGCGAACCTCAGTCTCTTACATCTGATCACACATTGGCCAAGCTTCACTGGATACTTAACTGAAATTAACTCATAAATAGCACCGCTCGATCACTTTACTCTGGGCGTGTTTTTTTTCTATTCCAAATCAAACCCTGCTCTTTGGTCTACTCTTTCCTCCAGTTTCAGCTTTAAACACCACAAGTGAGTGTGGAATGATGGGAATTGATATCCTGGCGGCCCATCCCTCATACTGCGTTCACTCATTCCTCCTTCCCACAGTATGAGGTCTGGACTTCAGCAGATAGGCACCGAGTATAAGAAGTTGGCCCCATACATGTTCTAGTGATCGGGGACAATCAGTGACTGCGTTTTAACTGCTGTCTGCACAACAAGTGAAAAAGCTTCCCCTGATTGGTCCATGTGTAGATGGTGACGTAGACGCTTGCTGCAGCATTTTCAAAACAACATGGCTGCCCTCGATGCAACAAGTGTAACAGTTAACGCTGAAACAATAAAACAAGCGATAAATGAAGTTATTTCAGAGTTGGAATCAATTACAACAATTAAAAAGGAACAGGAGTATGCGCTAGCGGAGTTCATCGGCCGAAAAGACGTGTTTGTTTGCCGTTCTTCCGACTGGCTGAGAGATGTTTTGCTACGCTGATTGGTTAGAGGAGTCTGTCTGTCAAGGCAAGTACTCCCGCCCACTTTTAAAGTTGCCTATAGCCCAAAGTCCAGACTTATATTGTGGGAAGGAACGAGTGAGTGAATGCACAGTATGAGGCTGGCTGGCCAGCTAGGGAATTGACAGAATGAATGCCATGTACACACGCACACACACACGTGTGTACACACGCACACACACACATGAGTAGCACGCACACTACCAGACACTCGGCCAGTGTGTGCATGTGTTTGCAAAAATGCATATAGGCCTATGCCTACTGCCTAGTGAGTGTGCGAATGCATGCGCGTGGGGCTGTGTGTGCGTGCGTGCGTGCATGCGTGTGTGTGTGTGTGTGTGGCCGGACCTGCCAAAAAGCCACAGTGAACAGACATACTGTAGGCTCGGATAGCAGATAGAGCACTCACATATTTTGCACTGTACCTGCTGCTAAATCCTTCTCTTCTCTGCACCTGTTCTCTGAAACTTCACTGGTAGCCGGGGATCCAGTCACCAAAATGGGAGAGGACCTGTGATGTTCTGCCACACTTTTTATTTCTGTTTTATCTATTAGTTTGGTCATTAAGGTCCACAGAATGAGAGGCCTGCTCTGCCGGAAACATTGCGAAAAAAAAAAGTTATGGCCATTTGTATATTCGGAAAAGTGGAAAAAAAGTGATGACTCATCAGTTTTTGGGGGCCAATATTTTGCCCAAGGAATGTTTTTCGTCCAAAACAAATGCTTGCAATGGATTCAGAATGATGAAGAACCCTTCGGCAGAGCAGGCCTCTCATTCTGTGGACCTTAATGACAGAAATAAAAAGTGCGGCAGAACATCACAGGTTCAACGCTATTCCTTGAGCTTTTGGGCATGTGGATCCCTGACTATGTGTGTCGGAATCCATATCACCTCTGACCAGAGAGGGAGGGAGAGGGAGAGAGAGAGAGAGAGAGAGAGAGAGAGAGAGAGAGAGAGAGAGAGAGAGAGAGAGAGAGACACACGCACGCACGCACGCACGCACGCACGCACGCACGCACGCACGCACGCACGCACGCACACACACACACACACACACACACACACACACACACACACACACACACACACACACACACACACACACACACACACACACACACACACACAGACAGACAGACAGACAGTAGGTTAGACAGAAGGTGAGGGAGGGCTTTAAAGCAAGGGACTTCTTAATCCTAAAATAGACATATAGGATAGGTTCCTAGGATGTGTATGCTGTGAGTGTGCGTGCGTGCGTGCGTGCGTGCGTGCGTGCGTGCGTGCGTAGACATGCAGAGGTACGATGAGAGGGAGAGAGAAAGAGGGGAAAGACAACATAGGGAGACAGAGTGAGAGAGAGAGAGAGAGAGAGAGAGAGCCAGAGAGTGAGAGAGAGAGATATAGAGAGTGAGTGAGAGAGAGAGAGAGAGAGATCGAGTGAGTGATAGTGAGAGAGAGAGAGACATAGAGAGGCAGAGAGTGAGAGAGAGAGAGTCCCACTCTCCTCTGTGACAGATCTTCCATCTGACCCTCACCTCGCAGTGCCTCGGCAGCAGCCAGAGAGTGAGAGAGAGAGATATAGTCATAGAGAGTGAGTGAGAGAGAGAGAGAGAGAGAGAGAGAGAGAGAGAGAGAGAGAGAGAGAGAGAGAGAGAGAGATCGAGTGAGTGATAGAGTGAGAGAGAGAGACATAGAGACTCGGCAGAGAGAGAGAGAGAGAGAGTCCCACTCTCCTCCTCAGTAACAGATCTTCCATCTGACCCTCACCTGGCGGCGCCTCGGCAGCAGCAGCAGAGCAGAGCAGAGCAGAGCACCACCAACATGGGGAACATGGCCACGGAGATCGTGGCCTTCCTGGTCACCATCTCGGGCTGGATCCTGGAAGGTGTCCTCGGTGGACGGCACGGTCATCACCACGGCCACCTTCTGGTCCAACCTGTGGAAGACCTGCGTGACCGAACGTGCTATAAACGTTTTATTTTTATGTTTTAGTTAAAGATCTATTTTCATATCTTGTAGCTCTATATTATTCATTAGCCAAAGCATAAAATATGGTTAAAGTGGTTGAAATGATAACCAATTATGCTGATTTTCAGGTTGGTAAACCAATTTCATCCAATCAGGATAGAGAACTGGTGAAATTGGAAGTGATGACACCTAGAAATGGAAAATTGAAACGGGAACAGTAGAAGGTTGAAGTCGCGTTGAACTCTTTTATGATTGGAAAATATTTTTCTGTTTGTGTTTGCTAAAGCATTGGAGAAATCGGGAGAACCCTGTTATTTAGCAAACCCTCTATAATGCTGATTAATATCAGAACATACTGTATAGTGCTTTAACCTTCTAACAAAATACTGTAAAATGTGGTTTTGTTTTCACCAAAAAATATCACTTACCCTGCAGTACCTTTAAATGTATAATAGTTAAACATAATACTATAATTATTTTCATAGCTGGCATGTCTAAGAGACGTTCCTAAGCAAAACATAGATCTATAGGCACAGCACAAAGTGACACTATGAGCTTGTATATCTGCCATTTTTGAATAGCCAAATATAAAATGTGCTTAAAGTGGTTAAAATGATTGTGACACTATGTTAACTAATAATTAAAAGGACACCTGGGGGTCCCCAGACCCCACTTTGAGAACCAAATGCTTTCAGTTTTTAAATCAACAGACATAATCAGCACAAACTCTGCAATTAATTCTAGACGAAGGATATTGATTATATAATTATAATAAAAAAATATGAATAACAAACAGATGCGCTTTTCAAAGAGAATGAAAGTTGGAAGTTTATTGTCATTAAAGTTGATAACAATGTACATACATCTTTAGCAGTCATGACATTCTTGTCCAACTCAACTATACAAATATAGACAATATTTACTCATGACATTTTCTACTGTCCTTCACACTTCAAGGAAAAATACGTCCAAAACCAAGTACACTCACACATGAATGAAGAAAATCAGAGCATCTTTCTATAGAACATCATGTAGTTTATATATGATAGAGTTTAAAAAGCAACAGCATGGCATAATACATGTCTTATTGACTCTATGCATGCTTGATTCTTATGTGAACATGTGAAACAAACAGCAAACATCACATAGTTGTAGCTCTGAACAACATATCAACCATCATTTACAAGCTCTATACAGTCTGGCTCATATAGTCTGGCTCCAGCCCAGGGGCGTCACAAGGGGGGGAGTGGGACTGAGTTACTAGGGCCCAAGGTGGAGGGGTCTTAATTATTTTATACTTTAGCTCTTGAAAAATATCAGATCTACAAGCTCACAGCGCGGCACCGAGTGCCACACTGCGAGCTTGTAGATCTGCTATTTTTCAAACGTTGTGAAAATGTGTGCAAGTCTTTGAATATATGCATTAAGGGAACATTTGTAACTCAAATATTGCCTCTGGGGGGTCCCTGGAACGAAATATTTTGACATGGGGGTCCGTGGCCAATCATTTTGGGGGTCCTTCAAAAGTTTGAGAACCACAAAAACTTAGAAGGATTTAGAAAACATTTATAGAATCGGGTCAAAAATACTCAAAGAGCTCATCTGCTATTTTTCAATATTCAAAGCATTAAATAATGCATAATAATGTGTTCCCCCAATCTAAATGGGTTAAACCCCCTATGAAGAACATTCATGGGGGGCCCAAGGTGGAGGAGCCTGTCATTATTTTATACTTTAGCTATTGAAAAATAGCAGATATACAAGCTCACAGCGTGGTACCGAGTGCCGCGCTGCGAGCTTGTAGATCTGCTATTTTTTTTAAACGTCGTGAAAATGTGTGCAAATCTTTGAATATAGGCCTATGTATTTTTTAAGCGAACATTTGTAACTAAAATTTCGCTGCAAGCTTGTAGATCTGCTATTTTTTTAAACATTGTGAAATGTGTGCAAATCTTTGAATATATATATTTTTTAAACGAACATTTTTAACTCAAAGTTTGATTCTTGGGGGTCCCTGGAACTAAATATTTTGAGACGGGGGTCCGTGGCCAAATAAATACATATCATTTTGGGGGTCCTTCACATGAAAATGTTTGAGCACCACTGACAGAGAAACGTAGGGTTTTTCAAAAAACCTTAGAAGGATTTGAAATATTCAAATACTAGCACAAACTTTCATGGTTAGAAAAAGATAGCAGATCTACAAACTCGCAGCGCGGAACTCGGTGCCGAGCTGTCAGCTTGTATATCTGCTATTTTTCAATAGTTAAAGCACAAAATAATGTGTAATAATGCGTGGGTTAAACCCCCTATGAAGAACATTCATGGGGGGCCCGCAGGCCCCGCAGTGAATCCTTGTACCCAGGGCCCAGAATTTGGTGCGACGCCCCTATACGGTAGTTACTTCACAGATAAAATTATTACAAAGCATACTGTCAAAGGGTACAAATTAAACCAAATTAACCCTAACCCATTCAGAGGGTGCAAATTAAACCAAATTGACCCTAACCCACGCTGCGAGCTTGTAGATCTGTTTTTTTTTTTTTTTTTTTTTACATTGTGAAAATGTGCGCAAATCTTTGGATATATGTATTTTTTAAGCGAACATTTGTAACTCAAATTTTGATTCTGGGGGGTCCCTGGATCTAAATATTTTGAGATGGGGGTCCGTGGCCAAAAAAATACATATCATTTTGGGGGTCCTTCACATGAAAAAGTTTGAGCACCACTGACATAGAAATGTAGGATTTTTCAAAAAACCTTAGAAGGATTTGAAATATTTAAATACTTGGACAAATTTTCATGATTTAAAAAATAATTAGCAGATATACAAACTCGCAGCGCAGAACTTGGTGCCGTGCTGTGAGCTTGTATATCTGCTATTTTTCAATAGTTAAATCACAAAATAATGTGTAATAATGCGTGGGTTAAACCCCCTATGAAGAACATTCATGGGGGGCCTGCAAACCAAATTGACCCTAACCTAACTGTTACTAGGGCCCAAGGTGGAGGAGCCTTAATTATTTTATACTTTATCTATTGAAAAATAGCAGATACACAACCTCAGAGCACGGCACCGAATGCCGCGCTGCAAGCTTGTAGATCTGCTATTTTTTTTAAACGTTGTGAAAATGTGTGCAAATCTTTGAATATATGTATTTTTTAAGTGAACATTTGTAACTCAAATTTTGCTTCTGGGGGGTCCCTGGAACTAATTATTTTGAGATGGGGGTCCGTGGCCAAATACGTATCATTTTGGGGGTCCTTCACATGAAAAGGTTTGAGCACCACTGACATAGAAACGTAGGGTTTTTTTCAAAAAACCTTAGAAGGATTTGAAATATTCAAATACTTGCACAAACTTTCATGATAAAAAAAATAGCAGATCTACAAGCTCACAGCGCGGAACTCGGCGCCACGCTGTGAGCTTGTATATCTGCTATTTTTCAATAGTTAAAGCACAAAATATTGTGTAATAATGTGTGGGTTAAACCCCCTATGAAGAACATTCATGGGGGGCCTGCAAACCAAATTGACCCTAACCTAACTGTTACTAGGGCCCAAGGTGGAGGAGCCTTAATTATTTTATACTTTAGCTATTGAAAAATAGCAGATCTACAAGCTCACAGCGCGGCACCAAATGCTGCGCTGCAAGCTTGTAGATCTGCTATTTTTTTAAACATTGTGAAATGTGTGCAAATCTTTGAATATATGTATTTTTTAAACGAACATTTTTAACTCAAAGTTTGATTCTGGGGGGTCCCTGGAACTAAATATTTTGAGACGGGGGTCCGTGGCCAAATAAATACATATCATTTTGGGGGTCCTTTACATGAAAATGTTTGAGCACCACTGACATAGAAACGTAGGGTTTTTCAAAAAACCTTAGAAGGATTTGAAATATTCAAATACTAGCACAAACTTTCATGGTTAAAAAAAGATAGCAGATCTACAAACTCGCAGCGCGGAACTCGGTGCCGCGCTGTGAGCTTGTGTATCTGCTATTTTTCAATAGTTAAAGCACAAAATAATGTGTAATAATGCGTGGGTTAAACCCCCTATGAAGAACATTCATGGGGGGCCCGCAGTGAATCCTTGTACCCTGGGCCCAGAATTTGGTGTGACGCCCCTATACGGTAGTTACTTCACAGATAAAATTATTACAAAACATACTGTCAAAGGGTACAAATTAAACCAAATTGAAACTAACCCATTTGTCAGAGGGTGCAAATTAAACCAAATTGATCCTAACCTATTTGTAACTGTCAGAGGGTACACATTAAACTAAATTGACCCTAACCTAACTGAGTTACTTGGGCCAAAGGTGAAGGGGCCTGTAATTATTTCATACCTTAGCTATTGAAAAATAGCAGATCTACAAGCTCACAGTGCGGCACCAAATGCTGCACTGACGAGCTTGTAGATCTGCTATTTTTTTAAACATCGTGAAAATGTGTGTAAATCTTTGAATATGTATTTTTTAAACAATTTTTTTCAACTCAAAGTTTGATTCTGGGGGGTCCCTGGAACTAAATATTTTGAGACGGGGGTCCGTGGCCAAATAAATACATATCATTTTGGGGGTCCTTCACATGAAAAGGTTTGAGCACCACTGACATAGAAACGTAGGGTTTTTCAAAAAACCTTAGAAGGATTTGAAATATTCAAATACTAGCACAAACTTTCACGATTAAAAAAAAATAGCAGATCTACAAACTCGCAGCGCGGAACTCGGTGCCGCACTGTGAGCTTGTATATCTGCTATTTTTCAATAGTTAAAGCACAAAATAATGCGTAATAATGCGTGGGTTAAACCCCCTATGAAGAACATTCATGGGGGGCCCGCAGTGAATCCTTGTACCCTGGGCCCAGAATTTGGTGCGACGCCCCTATACGGTAGTTACTTCACAGATAAAATTATTACAAAACATATACTGTCAAAGGGTACAAATTAAACCAAATTGATCCCAACCTATCTGTAAATGTCAGAGGGTACACATTAAAACAAATGGACCCTAAAACATTTGACAGAGGGTGCAAATTAAACCAAATTGATCCTGAGCCATTTCTTTACTGTCAGAGGGTGCAAATTAAACCAAATGGATCGCAACCTATTTGTAACTGTAAGAGGGTACAAATCAAATGGATCGCAACTGTCAGAGGGTGCAAATTAAACCAAATTGACCCTAACCCATCTGTCAGAGGGTGCAAATTAAACCAAATGGACCCTAACTCATCTGTCAGAGGTTGCAAATTAAACCAAATGGACCCTAACACATGTGTCAGAGGGTATAAATTAAACCAAATTCATCCTAACCTATTTGTAAATGTCAGAGGGTGCAAATTAAACCAAATGGACCCTAACGCATTTGTAAGAGGGTACAAATTGAAACCAAATTGATCCTAACCCATTTGTCAGAGGGTGCAAATTAAACCAAATTGACCCTAACCATTTTGTCAGAGGGTTTTGTAACCCTAACTCCTAACCACGTCATCATCGTTGTCATGGTAACCCTAACCTAACCCTCCTCCCCCTGCTGCTGCTCCTCTCTCTGACACAGAGACACTGAGTCTTTATAACTCACCCTGAACCCAGCATAGAGTGGTTCAGTGAACCTGGACTGGTAGGTGTGTAAGTGTGTCAGTGAGTCAGACAACACTCTGTAGAAGGACAGAGTGCCGGCAGGACAGTCCAAATACACTCCTACTCTGTTGGAGCCAGAGGAGCTGTCAGGGAGGACAGTGTGCTTGTTATTGTGAGACACTGTGTAACTGTTATCACCACCATAACAATACAGACACCAGGACTTGTTATTCTGTCCAAACCTACAGTCATCACCATAACCCTGTCTTTTGATTGATCTGTATGACACTGCTATCATAACATATCTACCACTCCACTCCACCTCCCAGTAAGATCGTCCAATCAGACTCTCTCTACACATCACCTGTTCCCAGGCTGTAAATCTGTCTGGGTGATCAGGATACTTCTGATCCTCATCCACACTGGTCACCTTCCTGTTGCTGTCAGACAGAGAGAGCTCTCTGTGTGCCGTGTTTGGATCCAGTGTGAGTTCACACGCACCTGATGAGAGAACGAGATGCAACACAACAACAGTTTACAAACAAATACAACGTAATAATTCTGTTTTTTGTTTTGTATTTATTTTTTCTCACAAACAACAGGAAGACTGTCCTCCACAGCAGGGGTCTTCAACGTTTTCAGGCTGGGGACCCCCAAACTGATGGGGAGATGGAGCAGGGACCCCCTACCACCTCGTAGGGTGGGGGGGTCGGGGCTACGACATATTTTTTTTATTTTAAACATGTAAAAGTTACAGCGAGCAGGGTGGGCCGTACCACTACCATTTCTAAACATACTACTTATTAACTGAGAACCAAAGTCAATAATATCAACAATCTGTCAATTGCATAGTAATCATACATGTATTCAAGCTATTCAAAATGGATAGAATCATGATTTATTTTTTAACATGTAAAAAAAAAAAAAAAAAAAAAAATTTTGAAATCTTTTTTTTTTTTTTTTTTTTTTTAAGCAATAATTTCGCGGACCCCCTGCAGTACCTCCGCGGACCCCCTAGGGGTCGCGGACCCCCTGTTGAAGACCCCTGCTCCACAGGATACATGAGACACATAGCACAAAGCTGACTGTACTGTAATCATTTAGTTTTGTATTTAATTTTTCCCAACAAATTATTAAAAAATAAATGAAAAGGTTATTGAGAAAACACGGTCTGCTTACGTATTAGGAGGGTAGTATGAGTCACCAGAAAAAAAATGGGTTTCAATGAATCTATCATGGTTAAAATGGAGATTGAAGTTACAATGGGTGTGTATGTGGAGAGGCCCTGAGCCTGCAACATTTACATCAAATATGTAAATGGGTGGGTGACGTGACGTAGCGTTTTCGCTGTCCTCGGTGTCAAACATGTATAAATAAAAAATATATTTGTCAAAAACCTTCTGAATATTGTGCAGGACATTAAGCTTTATGTGAACTTACTCAAGATTAAAACATTTCATTCCTCATTTCTTCAGAATCTTCAACCAAACATGGTAAATGTCATCTGGTGTGACTGTCCCGACCTTGTTTCTCAAAGTGGGAACTTGAATAAAACTAAGAAAAAGAATTGCTAAAATTCATTTAAAAATGAATTTAGGCAAAAGAAAATGTCTATTTGTGAGCCTATATCTTTTCAAAGTCCAAGCATAATGTTTTCAGTCATTTCTGATCAAAAAGATTTTGTCCCCCAAACCAAAATCATCTGGTGTGACACTAGTTTGGAAAAATTAAACAGGCAATAATTTGGACACCTACTGGGCTAGAGAGGTCCTTCTTCTGTAAGGCTATTCAGCACTCCCAGCACAACTGCAAGACAGGTGTCTGAGGTGAGTTATGATTTTAACATTTTCATGAAATGCCATCTTGTTGAAACTTTGACAAGTGTGGCACTTCTGGATGTCATCTGGTGTGACACCTTTTTCATTAATAAAGCAAAAGTTATTTGAAACTTTGGTCATAATTACATGTAAATCTAGGTTGTTTTGTTATAGCTAGCATGTTGTTAGCATGCTAATGTGTACCTGGTAGCCTCAAGGTAGTCCTAAATGCAGAAAACGTCATCTGGTGTGACACTTCGTCATCTGGTGTGACATATCTGCTTGTCACGCCAGATGACTTGATTGTCACACCAGATGATATATACTGTATTTTCCTACAGACATAACAATAAATAACAAGTCCCATGTTTCTTTTGTCCATTTAAAACATTTTAACATGTTTAAAACAACGTTTTAAACATTTTTACATAATTTAATTTAGCTTCATTCGGTGATACAGCAAATTCATCAGACAGAGCAGAAACCCCTTCACAGAAACCTAAACCTTATATTGTGGTAACACTTTATAATAACTATCCGTTATAAGCAGTTAATATAAGACACTTGACAACAGAAAATGGGTGGTACAGAAAATGTGATTTTATTATTTCCAAAATACACAAACATACTGTATAGTGATGAATGAATGGATATGGAGGAAGGGCATAAACAAAACCATAGCTGTTCTTATCCTTACTTGGATACAGCAAAACAAAAAAAAAGAAGGAAAAAAAGTAGGACTACTAGTTATAGATTTAGCACAATTCAAATAAATTGATTAATTTGGACAAATTGCACATTGCACATAGCTTGCTTGCAAACAGTCTAGGTCCTGCTAGCTCAACCACCACACTTTAGCATAGCAAATATAGACAACAAAATATATTTTTTTAAAGAACATATAAATGAATTCTGGCCAACTAAATTGATACAAGATTAATTAATTAAGAGCAGGAAGTTGTCTGTGGCATAGCAGAACCGCAACAGGGCAAACGGTTTGCTACCCTCACCAAATGTGACTGGCTGATGTACAATACAGTCTAAATGTCTATACCCTCACCAAATGTGACTGGCTGATGTACAATGCAGTCTAAATGTCTATTCTAATCTAATCTAATACTTTTGTACTTTCACTCACTGGACTGGACAATGAGGTAAGGTAGGACCCGAGACAAACATAGCGAAAATAGCTGATCTACAAGCTCTCAACGCATTGTGCTGCGAGAGCTTGTAGATCAGCTATTTTCGGAGTTGCACAACCCAGCACTCTTTAGCTAGTGGAGATGTGGTGTAACGACATGATTCGTAAATAAATTTGTTCAACTCAAAATGCTGTGTTCAAGTTCAGGAGACTTCGGAAAAAAGTAATACACCTGAATGCTGAGTTGTTTCCAATAATTGGGGTTAATAAAATGTTGCCTTTGCTCCCAGTGTGGCTATGCACCTTATTGTCTCTTTAAGATCCTTCTGCCGTGGGCCGGCAGAAGACTTAGGTGTGCGTAGCATTCCTGTGCACATCCTCATCATCCATCTACTACTACAATTCTTTGTTATCCTATGTTAAGGCCCAACAATACTATCCTGTTCAGAAATATTAAGGCCATGTTATTTAATGTTAAAGCAATTTTACTGTTGCTGTTTTTCCTGGGTAATTGTTTAATCAATCAGTAAAGTTCAGTACTCACTAATAGGTAGGTTAAAACACAGTTTGCTTTGACACATGAAGATATGGTCATCTGGTGTGACACTAAGTCATCTGGTGTGACATTCCAAATAGTGAGAAATCATACCTTTATTAATGATGAAACCGAAAAAATGTGTATGGTTTACATAGAAAATAGTATCAGGAAGAGTCACAAATATTTGTGTAATTTTAAAGAAAGTTTTTGTCAGAATAAAATTAAAATATGTTGAAAGATCGACAACATGGGCCTCACACAGAGTGTTGATTATGAAAAAAATATACAGATTCAATTAATTTTCACAAAACTATAGTGGATCACAGGTTAGTTATGATAAAGGACTTTGATAAAGTGAGTAACTTAAGAAAGGTGTACTCCATTTTCATTTTATGAACAATTATTGTCATGTCACACCAGATGACGGTTTTAGGCACAAGTACAACAAACTGCTCAATAAAGTCTGATTCCAATAAAATATCTAAAAACAAAATGTGTTTCCATAAAGTTGAGAGTGAGTAGAACAAAAGTAAATAATTTTTATGCCTGCTATTTAAAGTTTTTTAAAAAACATGTTTTTTGGGGCGTCACGTCACTGACCCAAATACTGAATATAGTAAATTAAAAACTGTCCAGGGTGTTCATAAAAGAGCCTGATTAGATGATAAAGTGACCAAAAGTTCCCTTTAAGCTGTTCAAAAATAGCCGATCTACAATCTCACAGATCGTCATACCGCGATGCTCTGTGAGCTTGTAGATCTGCTATATTTTATTTTGTTTTATTTTTTTCACCCTGAAAATGTAGAACTACCTTCTGTAAATTGTCTACATTTTCCATATTACTGTACATGTCACACCGTATAATCCTCAGTGTTAATTTTACTCTAAAAAGTAGCCTATGAATATTATGCAAACCCATTTTTAACTATGAGAGGGTAAAATGGAACCAAATGGGCCCTAACCCATAACTGAGAGGGTACTCATTTTACCAAATGCACACTAACCCATTTACTTGAGAGTGTGCAAAAGTAACCAAATGATGCAAACCCATTTGTAACTCTAAATGGGTACAAATTGAACCAAATGGACCCTCACCCATTTGTAACTGACAGAGGGTACAATTTGAACCAAATGGACCCTAATCTTTTTGTAACTGTCAGAGGGTACAAATGGGACCAAAATGATCCTAACCAATTCATGACTCTGAGAGGGTACAAATTTAACCGAATGGACCTAAACCTGTTTGTAACTACCAGAGGGTACAAATTGAACCCAATTATGGACCCTAACCCGTTTGGAACTACAAGAGGGTACAAATTTAACCAAATGGACCCCAAAAGGGTGCAAATGGAACCAAATGGACCAACCCATTTATACATCTGAGTGGGAAATGTAACAAAATGGACCCGAACAGCTCATCCGCCCTGCCCGTGACACGAGCGGCTCGACACGACTCGAACAACGAAATCTCATTAAAACACATTTGTTTCAATGAGACGTTGTCCACCCCTCCTTTTTGCCTGCAGATTCTCTATTGAGCGAGGTTTTGCGGCGATGTCCATAGAGGTAAATGGTTATGTCCCGCCCCCAAACACTTTTTATAATTATTTAATTATTTGATTGGTTGTTGTAAATATTGAAGCAGCTGGCCTCTACTGGCCAAAGCTGGAACAGCAGGCTGGGGGGAACTACATGCACGCGCATAAGAGCGTGCCGCAGGGGTCTACAATAGGGTTCAATGGACGCCGAGTGACGTTCGTGACGTAATTACGTCTCGACGTAACACATTTTGGCACATCTAGATGTGCCGATTTCCCCCACAATGCACCTGGATTAGATACTTCTGCATGCTTCAAAACGCCACTGAGCAACTTGCATTGAAATGAATAGCTGGGGGTGGGGCTATCTCTATACTCTATGGCTGTAACCCATATTATCAGGGGCGTCACAAAGGGGGAGGGCCCAAGGTGGGGGGGGCCTTAATTATTTTATACTTTAGCTATTGAAAAATAGATTTACAAGCTCACAGCGCCTCACTGAGTGCCGCGCTGCGAGCTTGTAGATCTGCTATTTTTGAAAAGTTGTAGAAAAATCTTTGAATATACCGGTATGTGTTTTTAAGCGATAATTTGTAACTTAAATTTTGCTTCTGGGGGTCTCTGGAACTAATTGTTTTGAGATGGGGGTCCGTGGCCAAATACATATCATTTTGGGGGTCCTTCAGATGAAAAAGTTTGAGCACCACTCAAATAGAAACGTAGGTTTTCAACAAACCTTAGAAGGATTTTAAATATTCAAAGACTTGCACAAAGATTTTTCAAAAAAGGCAGATCTAAAAGCTTGCAGAGCGGAACTCGGTGCCGCGCTTTGAGCTTTTATATCTGCTATTTTTCAATAGTTAAAGCACAAAATAATGCTTAATAATGCGTTCCCAGTCTAAATGGGTTAAACCCCCTCCCCTTATGAAGTACATTCATGGGGGTCCCGCAGTGAATCCTTGTACCCAGGGCCCAGAATGTGGTGGGACACCCCTGCATATTATTATACGGGTTATAAATCTCAGTGGGTACAAATGGAACATAGCCCATTCATAATTCTGAATCTCCTATTTTTAACTGTCAGAGGGTACAAATTAAACCAAATTGATCCTATCTCCTAACCACCTCGTCGTCGTTGTTGTAACCCAAACCTAACCTGGAACCAAATGGACCCTAACTCATTCATAACTCTGAATGTCTGTGTGTGGATTTTGGGTATTTAATTTAGATAAATTAAAACTGATGTTTATGTCATGAGTTCATCCACACAGAACATGAACCCAGCCAGCACGCCCACATGGGTCCCGCATGGGTACGAGTTGGGCTACTTGGGTACCACGTGGGCATGGGCTTGATGTGGGCAAATTACATGGGTCCCACATGGGATACATGTGGGATACCTGGGCATGGGTTGGAAGTGGGCTTTCCCACATGGTTACCACATGGGCTACATGTGGGCTAACTGGGCATGGGATTGAAGTGGGCTGGCCCAAGTGGTTCCCACATGGGCTACATGTGGGCTAACTGGGCATGGGATGGAGGTGGGTTGGCCCAAGTGGTTCCCGCATGGGCTACATGTGGGCTACCTGGGCATGGGATGGAAGTGGGTTGGCCCATGTGGTTCCCGCATGGGCTACATGTGGGCTAACTGGGCATGGGATGGAAGTGGGCTGGCCCAGGTGGTTCCCGCATGGGCTACATGTGAGCTAACTGGGCATGGGATGGAAGTGGGTTGGCCCACGTGGTTCCCGCATGGGCTACATGTTGGCTAACTGGGCATGGGATGGAAGTGGGCTGGCCCAGGTGGTTCCTGCATGGGCTACATGTGGGCTAAGTGGGCATGGGATGGAAGTGGGCTGGCCCAGGTGGTTCCCACGTGGGCTACATGTGGTCTAACTGGGCATGGGATGGAAGTGGGTTGGCCCACGTGGTTCCTGCATGGTCTACATGTGGGCTAACTGGGCATGGGTTGGAGGTGGGCTGGCCCACATGGTTCCCGCATGGGCTACATGTGGGCTAACTGGGCATGGGTTGGAAGTGGGCAGGCCCACATGGTTCCCACATGGGCTACATGTGGGCTAAGTGGGCATGGGATGGAAGTGGGCTGGCCCAGGTGGTTCCCACGTGGGCTACATGTGGGCTAACTGGGCATGGGATGGAAGTGGGTTGGCCCACGCGGTTCCCGCATGGTGTACATGTGGGCTAACTGGGCATGGGTTGGAGGTGGGCTGGCCCACATGGTTCCCGCATGGGCTACATGTGGGCTAACTGGGCATGGGTTGGAAGTGGGCAGGCCTACATGGTTCCCACATTGGTCTACATAGATTTTTCAACTTCAACCGTCAATCACTGGTTCCCACATCGGCCTATTTTTAATTTTATTTTTAATTTTATTTCAGTTATTTTTTGGCTGTGAATTGGCCTAGGCAATGAGTGGGGAAAACTATGTCCTTTGAATGTTTCCATATGGACTTACGAAGTCTAGCCTAGTTATTAACAACAGCTTGACCAACATATCTATTCAGGGGGTTATGTATAAAGAAGAAAAATAATAATATAGAAAAACATCCATGGCTTTAATGCTATATCAATTCCATGCTGTACTGGTACCAGTAGGAGAGATAACAGGCAAAATGTTGATCAAAATAACACTTCTACTTTCTCTAATTGTGTAGACTTGTTGTAAATTAAGTAATGCAGATGTTTAACAATAATTTAGTGTAAAATGAAAGTGTA
Source organism: Nannobrachium achirus (assembly GCF_963921795.1). NCBI lineage: Eukaryota > Metazoa > Chordata > Actinopteri > Myctophiformes > Myctophidae > Nannobrachium > Nannobrachium achirus. The sequence goes on along the minus strand of NC_137831.1, from coordinate 40,781,565 downwards.
GATCTATGAGGGTCCATTTGGTCACCAACTCGCCATCATTTAGCTAGGGACCACCTGGAACGCTCCCAAAAACCACTGGTGGTGTGTGTGTGTGTGCGTGCGCGTGCGTGTGTGTGTGTGTGTGTTGTGACATGTCTGCTTTATGTGATAGGTACTTTTACAATATAATGATACATAATACACATTATTTAAAAGTCAGTAGCTGATTATACTTGATGCATTTTGGACAGACAGACAGACAGGCACATTGCACGCATGCGCGCGTGCACACACACGCACACGCGCGCACACACACACACACACACACACACACACACACACACACACACACACACACACACACACACACACACACACAGAGAGAGAGAGAGAGAGGGCAGACAGACCAACCAGGGGCAGAATCTCATTACCATTTGAATACAGGGTGAGTTCACACGTCACTGTGAAGTCCATCTAACCAATCACTTTCCTTCTCAGCTTTTGAAAAGTAACTCCTAGAACTCCATAGACACATTTTCCACTATGCTACTGTACTGTACTGTCTTGCGATTTGGCTTAACCCACGGATGGACCTTAAGTAGTCTCATTATCTACTCTATATTCTAAAATGTTCTCAAACTAGCCCAGAGACAGGCTGGTTTTAACTCAAGGTTTGTTGTTTTTGTCAGCTTAACTAAGGACATTATCTTAAACAAGTTACATGTTTTAGCTCCAGATAAACAACCACTTGAACCCTAGCGTCCATATTCTGAGAACTTGAGCCAAAAATAGCAGATCTACAAGCTCACAACGCCTTGCACTGCGAGGCGTTGTGAGCTTGTAGATCAGACATTTGGGCAAATTTGTATTTTTGTAGAGAGGGAAAAGAGCAGACGAATCTATGACTGTCTGATGGTTAATGACTGACACCCTCGGAAACTAAACTTCCTAACTGTGAAGTGGCAAACCGATTTTGTGGGTACAATAGCCGTCTAACCTCTCCCATTTGAAAAGACAGTTTGATGATAATACTTTCGTACTTTGTATTCCAGACTTTTACTTGTAACAGAGTATTTCTGTACTGCCATATTGATACTTTTACTTGAGTAAAATATTTGACTACTTTTTTCCACCATTGTCCATAGGACATAAGGAGAGATAAAAAAAAAGATAACTGAGTCTTTAGTTTTCTTTTTTGTCAACTAAATCTCAAGAGAATATGAACTTTATCAAAATGCAGCTGTACTGTTTTAACTCTGACTTTGTATTTTAACTGTGATTTTTTTTCTAGGACATATGGAAACAATGCATTCCACTATCATGGATTTAATTTAATTTTGCACGGTTTAAAAGTAGCTTAAATTATAAAACACCTCTAAAAGTGGATTACACACAAAAATACATTAAATTATAAAACTACAGATTAGGCCTATATAACTAGGCCTATACTTCTCCATAAACTCCCTGCAGTCAATAGAACAGAATCAGAACCACCCCTTTCACAGTGGGGGGAGAGAGAGAGAGAGAGAGAGAGAGAGAAAGAGAGGGGGGGGAGGGGGCAGGGAGAACTGGCCAATCAGATGCAGCCCTTTGTTATTTGAATTCGCAGAGCGGTTAAGTTCCACACAAAGACATACAGACAGAATCTCACAGGTAATGCAGAGCTGCTGCTAGTGTGTGCTATCTTACAACGAAACACTAACTGCATACTGCATGTCATCATTTTTGCTGCTTTTTTCATTTCTTCAATTCTTCAATCTTCGATTGGAAAACTAATTTAAGGTAAGAAACTAGTCTTATTGTGTGTGTGTGTGTGTGTGTGTGTGTGTGTGTGTGTGTGTGTGTGTGTGTGTGTGTGTGTGTGTGTGTGTGTGTGTGTGTGTGTGTGTAAAGTGGTTTAAAGTGGTGTAAAGTAACTATGTACATTTACTTAAATACAATTTTGAGGTAATTCTTCTACTCCACTACAACTCGGATCCAAATATTGTAGCCTACTTTTACTACACTACATTTATTTGAAAACTTCAACTTCACTTTGCAGATATAATTATAATATAAAACATACATACTTTAGCCTACTTTATTTTATACCATGGCTATTTGAAAATAGCCCATCTACAAGCTCACAACGCATAGGCTGTGTGTGTGTGTGTGTGTGTGTGTGTGTGTGTGTGTGTGTGTGTGTGTGTGTGTGTGTGTGTGTGTGTGTGTGTGTGTGTGTGTGTGTGAGTGAGGGGGGGGGGGGGTCAAATTATTTTAAAGGGATTAAAGTATCTTTATGTGAGACATTTAGAGTGAAAGTCTTTAAATCAAATCTTTGCTTGTGGGGGTCCCTGGAACAAACTATTTTGAGATGGGGGTCCGTGGCCAAATACATATTTTGGGGGTCCTCAATTAACCACTGATATAGGCAGATTCTACACATGTCTTAAATCCTTTTTTTTTCTTTTTTTTACATAATTGCTATCAGTGGTTCCCATTCTTTGTCATGTAGAGTACCACCAAAATGACATGTATTTGGTCACAGACCCCCAACGCAAAATATTTTGTTCCAGGGACCCCCAGAAGCAAATATTTGAGTTAAAGATTGTGACTCTAATTTTGGTGTATTCTGCATCTAGCTTAATGGCATAGTCACATCATGCGAGCTACTAGTTGGTTAGCCCTTTTGGGACCACTGTCTGGTCACAAGTTTTGCTGAGATTCTTCACTGTGAGAGTGTGAATCAATGTGCTAGTATTGTATTGGTACATGTCAGTGGGAGGAAATGGAGCAAGCAGTGAAAGTGTGATAAGATAGATTGACTGCTTGTTGCTGTTCACTTACAGCTTTTCCTTCCTGTGACTTTTTCCATACACTCAGGTTGCCATGGTGGGTGATATCGGAGGTGTTTCGCTGGGTGATGCTACCAGACGAATGATGTCGTACCTCCTGTCACATGATCTGGCAAAACAGTTCAACCTTTTTGGACGTAACGACAAGAGGAAGTCCAGATACCTGCGCCTTTATGATGTCATATATGGTATGTTTGAGTATTGAATTGCTCTGTGTAACTTTACTTTATATGTCACTTTAATTAAATGTTTTAATTTTAAGGCATGCCACAGCATGAATAATGGTGTTAGTTTATGCTTCACACGTGAGTCTCGCCCGCCTCAACTGTAACCAGCTGTCAGTTAGATCCTTTTCCTAATCCTCATTCACAGATCTGCTGATCATTACAATCCAATTACAATCCATTACAATCCAATCTGAGCTCTCGCTCTGTACGGGTGGCTCCTTTAAATACGACTTGCATTCACTATAGCTCTACTTGGTTTTGATCTTGGATATGCTGCCTCCTCCACCCCAGCATCCACCCAAGCTAACATGTCAAAATATTGCTATTGTACTACTATTGTAACCCTATGGGGGGTTTTGCTTAAAGTTCCCTGGTTTTGGGCATAGCAAGCAAGCATGAACAAAATTCAGGGAACATCCTTAATGCCAAGTTTAACTGTATTACAATTGTTGCAATAAATGGTTAAAAAGACTTTGACCTGAGTGTTTCTGATTAAAATATACAGCAGTGGAAACGGGGTGACATTTTTTGGGAATTGATGTCACTCAAAAAGGTTTCATATTCCATCATTCTAACAGTTGTCTTCTTGTCATTTCTTTTAGGGGGACTTAAGAAAAACCCTATCACACAAGAGACCAACCACCAGGCTGCAGAAAAGGCCATCTCCAAGGGGTTCATTGGTGCTCGCGATAGAGGTGGGAACAGAGTCAGAGGTCAGACTGTACAGCGTCCTCAACTGGATGATGCACCTCCCCAGTAGACCAAGTCTCTGTCTCTCTTTCTCTCCCCTCAGCAGCACAATGCTGCCCTGTGGTTGGCTCAAAGAAACACCCACACGCACAGTGTTTGTTTTTGGACAATTTTTATCCATTATTTTGTTCTGTTTGCAGTCTGTGGAGCAGTTTTTTTTCCCATTTTAAGTGTATTTATTTTATATACCACATGTATACAGTATGTATATTTGCTGTGACACTGCTTCTCTTTATGTACATTTGATGTGTGTTCTCTGACTCTTGGCTCATGCAACACCCACACACACAGTGTTTGTCTGTGGAGCTGTTTTTTCCTCCTTTTTTTTACATTTTAAGTGATTTTAAGTGATTTTTTGTATACGTCCTCAACTGGATGATGCACCTCCCCAGTAGACCAAGTCTCTGTCTCTCTTTCTCTCCCCTCAGCAGCACAATGCTGCCCTGTGGTTGGCTCAAAGAAACACCCACATGCACAGTGTTTGTTTTTGGAAAATTTTTATCCATCATTTTGTTCTGTTTGCAGTCTGTGGAGCAGTTTTTTTTCCCCATTTTAAGTGTATTTTTTTATATACCACATGTACATACAGTATGTATATTTGCCGTGACACTGCTGCTCTTTATGTACATTTGATGTGTGTTCTCTGGCTCTTGGCTCATGCAACACCCACACACACAGTGTTTGTCTGTGGAGCTGTTTTTTTAAGTGATTTTTTTTGTATATACCATATGTACATATACCGTATGTATATTTACTCTGACACTGCTGCTCTTTATGTACATTTGCTATTTGTGCCCTTTGACACTGCTCTTGACACTGCTGCTCTTTATTTACATTGTGTTTGTATTGTATTAACAACGTTTTTGTTTAATAAACTTTGTCAAAATATATTGTCTACTTTCATCCTTGCAAAAATATTTCATGTGTAGACTGTTTACAATTATTAATATGGTTGATGTCTAGGACCAAAAGGAACCATCGCACATCGAAGGCCCAGTCAGAAACTACTTACATTTGCCTAGGAGCAAGGTTGAGCCCACTTGGATCCCACATTTATCCCCTATGGTTCCGACATAGAATTGCCTAGGTGGGACCACGTGGGCTTGTCCAAGTGGTTCCCACCTGAGTCCTATATAAATTTGCCGAGGTGGGGCCCAGCCAGGGCCCATCTATAACCCATGTAGAGCACATGCGGGCTAGCCCAAGCGGCTCCCACCTGGGTCCCATGTAAATTTGCTAAGGTGGGGCCCACCCAGGACCCATGCAGAACCCACCCAGAGCCTACGTGGGCTAGCCCAAGCGGCTCCCACCTGGGTCCCATATAAATTTGCCAAGGTGGGGCCCACCCAGGACCCATGCAGAACCCACCCAGAGCCTATGTGGGCTAGCCCAAGCGGCTCCCACCTGGGTCCCATATAAATTTACCAAGGTGGGGCCCACCCAGGACCCATGCAGAACCCACCCAGAGCCTACCTGGGCTAGCCCAAGCGGCTCCCACCTGGGTCCCATATACATTTACCAAGGTGGGGCCCACCCAGGACCCATGCAGAACCCACTCAGAGCCCACGTGGGCTAACCCACGAGGGACCCTTGTGGAAACTGCGGACATTCCCACATAGAACCCACGTGGGCTAGCCCAAGTGGTTCCCACCTGGGTCCCATATAAATTTGCCGAGGTGGGGCCCACCCAGAGCCCATGTAGAACCCACGTTGAGCCCACGTGGGCTAGCCCAAGTGGTTCCCACCTGGGTCCCATATAAATTTGCCGAGGTGGGGCCAACCCAGGGCCCATGTAGAACCCACGTTGAGCCCACGTGGGCTAACCCACGAGGGACCCTTGTGGAAACCGCGGACATTCCCAGATGGGGCCCATGTAGGGAAGCCCAACTCATACCCATGCGGGACCCATGTGGGCGTGCTGGCTGGGAATATAACGCAGAAATAAACAAAAACATTTTCAGAAACAAATTTGAGTTTTCACCATGAATAAAACCAACCTGTATGAATGACACATCACCACATTAAGAGTTAGATGAGAAATAAGCATGCCACATTTGACCTCGGCTTGAGAGGGTACAAGTGTAACCAAATGGACCCTATCTCATGCAGTGGTGGAAAGTAACTAAATACATTTACACAAGTACTGTATGTATAATATGGAAGTACATTTACTTTACTTAGGTAGGCCTACTCCCATTTTACTTAATACGTTTTTATTTTTATTTTAAATGTTAAATAACGTTAGTTACTAGTTATTTGCATTTACATTAATAATTAAAAACATTAATTAACCACAGCAGTATTGTACACTCCTTCTGAGCATCAGTGAAGCCTTTGACCTCTGTTAATTTACAGCAGTATTTGTAAATAGCAGATTTAAATATTTAACCAAAGAACAATCACTGTTTTAGTAACAAATAAATAAATAAATAGACAAATAAATAAATATAATGTTATTATTATTTTGCTTTTACTCCACTATGTCTCAGGGGAAAATATTGTAATTTACTGCATAGCAATTATTTCAAAACTTTAGTTAGGCCTTCTAGTTACTTTGTAAAATTTGATTACCTTTTTATTATTACAAAACACACATTCACCACTTAAGCACTATTGAATCAATCATCTGTGGACCCCCCAAAATAATTACTGTGGTCCTCCAGTTTGGGAACCAATGCTATGGAGCATAGCAGTGGCATTATGAATGTGACCACGTATTCCAGTAGCAAAGAATTTTATTTATTGCTTAAATATATGTATATTATATATTCAAAGATTTTAACACATTTCAGAAATAGCAGATCTACAAGCTCAGAGTGCGTCACTTGGTGCCACGCTGTGAGCTTGTATATCTGCTATTTTTTAAGTAGTATCTGCTATTTTTTAAGTATAAAACATGGTTGAATTGATTGTGACGCTACATTGACTTATCTTTCATGGGACCCCCTGGTACTCCCCCAAGGACCCCTGGAGGTCCCTGGACCCCACTTTGAGAACCAATGTGCTATTATAAGGCTTAAAAATAAAATGACAGATGCTTTACTGGTTTTAATGGACACATTCAACTAATACAAATCAAAGCAGATTGAGCACATTCCATTTCATCTCAGTGCTCAGTTGCCCATTAACCCATTAAGGCCCGGAAAGCCTATGAAACCGAGAAGCATCTGTGACATTTTTTACATTTTTTTAATACAATTTTGAAGATTTCCAGTCCATGCCTTACCCCTTATCCCTAAACGTCTTTGCCTTTTTTTTTTTTTTTTTTACTATATTTGAAACATTTTTAAATACTTCAAATAGCTGATCTACACCAACACATTGTGAGCTTGTAGATCAACTATTTTAAATATTTTTTTTCTTTTTTTTTCTCTCAAAATAGTAAAAAATGGCAAAAGAGTTTATGGATAAGGGGTAAGGTATGGACAAAAATAGGGTCCCTACTCTCATAGAATACAACCCGCTCGCCAAAAGCAATACAGATATTTCGCCAGGTGCTCACACAACTTTCGCCCGACTTTTGCCCAGGAATTACCCATTCATATTGAGTGATGTAATGTAAAACTCCAGGCGAACGGACAGCACATATTAATTGGCGAACGGCCAGGCAGGGGAACAGACTTGTTAACGCCTATATACTTATCTTAAGCATGGAGATTCATCATACGCTGCCTGGATATAAGTCTGGACTGGTTTAAGTTTTATTCACTACAGAAATGCGTTGATGTTAAAAAGAAATTGTACTTTGTAATTTGTACTTTTGAATACTTCTTATTTTTAAAAGCAAATACCACAATTCAGTGTAACACTACTGATCTGAGAGTGTACAAATGGAACCACTTGGAACCTATAACCCATTTTTACTTTTACTGTGAAGCTGTGTTTCACCCTCAAGCCTATTGCGCTACTGTGCTGTATGACGGCAGAATGTGTTGCTTCCCAATTTTTTACTGCATGCTCATTGGCTCATAACATTCAATCTTTAGATATCAACATTTGGTATTGAATGACGGGGGATTTTTCAGTAATCGAGATATTGAATCTGTTCAATGAATGACTGTCATCTGATGGGAGAACAAGATACAATACAGCACCAGTTTACAAAGTATAAATAATATGATATCCTATCCTACGTCCTACAACCCTATGCTACCATTCCTACTACTTTCCTACAATTAACTGAAACCTCTGACTGGATGTAATCGCTGGATATGTGCTGTTTCGATTCAATGAATAAAACAGAATACACACTTACTTAATGTGCACGTGCTCAAACCTGGTGTCAGCCAACACTCTCCAGCATGGTGAACACTGTGGGAGAGGGAGAAATATAGTCAGGCCTGTATTTTCTCTTTGACAATAAAACAATATGATAAGGATTTCACTCTATTAAACATTAAACAATACTATACTGTACACGATCACAGTTATAGTGTACTGTAAACCTACTAGAGCATATTGACACTGAGTGGAATCAAGTGCCTCCATACCTAAGCGTCTCAAGGCTGCAGTGAGGATCCTTCTGTCTAGCAGACAGTAGCGCCGCTCCTCGCTCTCCTGGATGGTTGTAGCTGATGGTCAACGCTTTCAAATGGGAGGGGTTGGAGGTCAGAGCTGAGTCGAGGGAAGAACAGCCTTTTTCTGTGACCCCACAGCCTGACAAACTATACACACACACACACACACACACACACACACACACACACACACACACACACACACACACACACACACACACACACACACACACACACACACACACACAGAGAGAGAGAGAGAGAGAGTAGTGCAGTAGTTAAATGCCTGTTGACTTGTTCTACCTGTCGCAAGGCCATGCTGTGTGTGACCTTTGACTGTGAGCTGTGATAAAAGCACACACACCCATGCACACAGAATATTTAATTACCTCAGAGTGGGTTATGATGAATGTGCACTTTATTTTTCTTTACCTTTGACTTTAATACAGTTAAAATTCTTAAATATCTTTGTTAGTGTTATTATTTCTGCTATAATAATGAGGAAGTGGCAAGAACCAAAACCACTCGTACTATGAGATGTACACATTTATCTTTAATCTTTGAATTATTTCATCTGGAGTACATAAACATTGCCTCCTCTACACTGACATGTTCCTATGATGGCTGTGTATTGTGTGTTGTGTATTTTGTGTATTGCAGTGTGTTGTAGTATATTGTACTGTGTTGTGTATTTGGTGTATTGCAGTGTGTTGTGTATTGTGCTGATTTTGCCCGGCAGTCTAATACTCCCAACATTCAATCTCAGCACAAATATATGAGCATAAAATATGATCACATGATACTTACTGACCTGAGAGTTTCCAGTATACAGTGCTTACTCGCCAGTCCAGTAGAAAGCAGATCCACGCCACTATCCTGTAGATCGTTGTTACTGAGGTCAATCTCTCTCAAACTCAAGCTGGAGCTGAGAACTGACGATAACTCCTTACAACATCTCTCTGAAAGGTTACAGCCACTCAGCCTGAAGAAAAAAGAGCAGAAAAAAACATTATTGTATTTTATTTTCTATTAAAATAAAACAACATAATCTTGAATCTAACCACTCATTGTCAATGCACTTACAGGGCTCTCTTGGAGGCTTTGACAACTGGCAACAGCCTCAGAAGACACTCCTCTGTAGCAGAGTATTTCTTCAGGTCAAACACATCCAGTTCCTTTTCTGATGACAGCAAGATGTAGACCAGAGCTGACCACTGAGCAGGAGAGAGCTTGTCTGTGGAGAGACTTCCTGAACTCATGGACTGTTGGATCTCCTCCACTAGAGAATGGTCATTCAGCTCGTTTAGACAGTGGAATAGATTGATGCTCTTCTCTTGAGAGGGATTCTTCCTGATCATCTTCTTGATGTACTCAATGGTCTTCTTATTGGCCTTGGACCTATTTCCGGTCTTCACATCAAGCAGTCGTCGTAAGAGAGTCTGATTGGACTCCAATGAGAGGCCCAGCAGAAAACGGAGGAACAAGTCCAAGTGACCATTGCGACTCTCTAAGGACTTGTCTACAGCACACTGGTAGAAGTCAAATTCCTTGTCTCTGAATGGCCTTGGCAACTTGGAGGTTGCTTTTGGTTTTATCAGTACGTTGTCACCTTTGTTGATGAATGACACATAGGCATAAAGAGCGGCCAGAAACTCTTGAACACTCAGATGGACAAAGCAGAACACCTGGTCCTCGTATAGCCCATACTCCTCTTTCACGATCTGTGTGAAAACTCCTGAGCACACAGCGGCATCTCTGATATCAATGCCATACCTTTTCAGGTCTTCTTCACTGAAGATCAGGTTGCCATTTTCCAGCTGGTCAAAGGCCATTTTTCCAAGAGAGAGAATGACATCGCTGTTCTGTTTGCTGTTGGTATACTTTTCATCTTTCTTTTTGGATTGGTCCACTGTGAAATGGATGAACATTGCAGCCAGGGTGTTAGGTGTTGCTCCTTTCTCATCCTGTTTTTCTTGCCCTAACGCATTCTCCAGAACGGTAGCAATAATAGAGCAGAATACTGGGATGTGGCACAAGATGTAGAGGCTTAGTGATTTCTTGATTTGTGAGAAGATTGTTTTGGCCACATCCTTATCACTGAATCTCTTCATGAAATACGCTTCCTTTTGAGCATCAGAGAAGCCTTTGACCTCTGTCGTCCTGTCAACATAATCAGTCGGTATCTGATCAGCTGCAGCAGGTCGAGTGGTTATCCAGAGTTTAGCAGAGGGTAGCAGGTCCCCCCTTATGAGATTTGTCAGCAACACGTCCAAGGAGGCCCGTTTTGTGACATCGGTCAAGATCTCACTGTCCTCGAAGTTTAAAGGAATCCGACTTTCATCCAGTCCTTCAAGGGTGATCATAACTCCGGACCCGTCGGGGCCACAGATTTCTTCCATCTTGGTTTCACCAAAGTACTGATGAAGGAGCTCCATCAAGCTGAAAACCTTGTCCTTCTTCTTATTCAGCTCTCGGAAAGTGAATGGAATCATGAAGAGGACATCCTGGTCGGCTTTGTCTTCTGCCCAGTCCAGAGCACGCTTATTTGCTAAGACTGTTTTACCAATGCCAGCCACTCCTTTCGTCATCACTGTTCTTATTGGGCCCTTTTCTCCAGGTAAGGTTTTGAACATGTCCTCCATGCTGATGATCTTGTCTGGTTCTGCTGGCTGCATGGATCCTGGTGCAATCTGTCTGACCTCATGTTCTTTATTGACCTCGCCACTCCCACCCTTTGTGATGTAGATGTCTGAGAAAATGTCATTCAGAAATGTTTTTTTCCCTTGTTTTGTAGACAAAACCTGAAACTTCTTCCTCAGTCTAGACTTGAATCGTTGTTGATACACAGCAGGAGGAGTTGCTAAAGGACAAAAGTGCAAAGGACATAGCCTAATTAAGGGCATGTTATGGTAATTATGGAACACAAATGAGAACGAAGACGGTTGGTGATTCTCACGTTAACCACTTAAACACTATAGTTGAACATAATTCACATGGCCTTGCAATGTAGTTGACCTGATTCTCAAAGGCTAAAATAAATATTTGCTCAAACTAGATACAAACTCGCATCCTGGTGGTACGGAGTGTGAGCTTCTAGATTGGTTATTTTTGCAGAATGTTCATCTCATAAGGTTTAATTGGTTAAAAAGACTACAAAGGCTAGAGCTAGTAATATCAGAACTGATCAAATGTAGACCCCCCTAGCCCCATCACCCCATAGGATAATTATCCCTATTGTAGAGGGTTTTTTTTTTAGTTTTGTTTTGTTTCTTCAAATGTATCATGTGCTGCCATATCTTTGTGATATTGTGATGATAAAGCTGTGAATGGACTCAGTGAGTGGACATGACATTCATGAGAAGGGACTCTTGTCATTATGTCATTATGACATTCACATCTTTAAGGTAGAAAATACCACATTAGCCTGGTAGACAATGTTCCGCTTTTGGAGTGGACACTAAAATAAACACGTAATGTATTGCCAAATCTTATCTTACCTGTGCTCTCCAACAGGTGGCGTTCGTGTTGTTTAAGGGCATCGTAAAATGCTGCTTTGATGTTTACCCCCCCTTTTTCTGGCAGCTTTGTATACAGTAGCCTCATTTGGTCCATGCTTGTCTCCTGGGCTTGAATCTTGGCACGGAATTCATGGTGGACCATTTTTCCTAGACTATCTACTATAGCCATGACTGAGGTAACGTTTTGAATCAACTGTGCCCGGTTCTGCATCACAAAATGTGCTGTTTACAAAAAGAAGGGGGAAAAAGAGTGGTTGAAAAATGTTTCACATAGCAGTATGACATTATGAAATTGGACTCTTGTCATTATCTAGGGAGAATAACTTTCATAAATTAACAGTAGGTTATACCAGGTAAAAATATATTGTGTAGGCCTACCTTTGTCTGTGGAGCTGTTGACAGAACCACCAGTGTGACCAGAGATGGTAGGATTGTTAGCCGAGTCTTCTGGTGCAAGTTCAGATTCTGCATGAGGACAAGAGGATAATGAAGTTTGCTCTGTGGGAGCATGGTATTCATGCAGTGGGACTACTGTCATTAGCTATAAACACATTGATATGAATTCAGGTAACTTATGTAGCTATACAGCATTATTGAATAAAACATTTATCTGTTCCTGAAATAAAGCAAACTCTTTCTGATACTAATGTGTCACAATAACCTCCTGTCACTAGAAATGAATGGGGCCCCATATTGGCCAACAATGCTTTTCAAAATATATAGTTTAAATAAATATTGGTCCATAATACGGTTTTATACATGTTTTAGCCAGCAACTTCTTTCTTTCTTTCTTTCTTTCTTTCTTTCTTTCTTTCTTTCTTTATGCCATTGTTACAGTCCTCACCTGACCTTCATAGCTTAGCCGCTAAGAGAATAACTTTCATAGCTTAGCAGTATAGTCTATACCGGGTAAAATATATGGTATAGGCCTACCTTTGTCTGTGGAGCTGTTGACAGAACCACCAGTGTGACCAGAGATGGTAGGATTGTTAGCCGAGTCTTCTGGTGCAAGTTCAGATCCTGCATAAGGACAAGAGGATAATGAAGTGTGTTCTCTGTGGGAGCATTCATGCAGTGGGGCTATGGTCAAGAGAATGACATTTATATCTTGCCAGTAAATATCACATTTGCCTGTTAACAAACATTATGTACCTCTGTCTCTATCTGTGGAGCTGGCATTGATGTCGACATTTCCAGAACCACCATTGTTACCAGAGATGGTAGGAGACATCACTCTTGGAACTCTTGGAGCTGGAAGAACTGCAGGTACCACTGAAGGACCTGCACAATACAGTCATCTGTGTTAATAAAACTAGCTCTAACTTTCAGGGACATCAAGTAAATGCAATAACTTCAGTTTTACATGACTGACAAATTACTTAACTTTCAACACTTTGATATGAATTCAGGTAACTTATGTAGCTATAGCTACAGCATTGAATACAACATTTAACTGTTCTTGAAATTAAGCAAACTTTCTGATGTGTCACAATAATGTCACTAGAACCTTCTAGCATTGAATACAACATTTAACTGTTCTTGAAATTAAGCAAACTTTCTGATGTCACAATAATGTCACTAGAACTTTCTTTCTTTCGTTCTTTCTTTCGTTCTTTCTTTCTTTCATGTTACCTGGACAGTCTTCATCTGACTTTTCAGGAAGTTCCATTGTGTTCAGGATCTCCACTGAGGACAGCACTGCTGGTCACGTGTCTTCACTCTGTCACCCATTGATAGACATTTACATCATTGATCTCTCCATCATAATATAAAAGGAAAATAAATAAATACATCAATTCTAGAGGAAAAAGACTGATATACTACTCATATGAAATGTGTTGAACCAACTTACTTTTTACTGTTCACAGAGAAGTGGTTATCTCAATATATATGACTAGTATGAACTCAATATATTTGCTTAGGTTTTACTTAATTTAGTTAGTTTTGATTCAAATTTACACATATGAAATGTATTGAACTAACTTAAATGTTATTAGTATTATTTACAGAGAAGTAGTTTAACTCTATATTTTTGTGAACTCAATAGTTTTGCATAACAGCTCAAACACACTGCCCAACTTTTTGAGACGATTATGCTGTCGCCGGTTTTGCTTATTGTGTGAGAAAAGCACTGCGAGAAGATTTGGCCGCGATAATAGCACTCGGTGATTTCTTCCCGAGCGTTTCTAGATATCTAGCAACTGATATTTGGCCCTGTCGCAAACTGGGCATGGTAGGCTACAGTCAGGGGCATCACAAGGAGGAGAAAAGTGGGACTGAGTTACTAGGGCCCATGGTGGAGGGGCCTTAATTATTTTATACTTTAGCTATTGAAAAAAATAGCAGATATACAAGCTCACGGTGCCTTGTAGATCTGCTATTTTTGAAAAGTTGTGAAAATGTGTGCAAATCTTTGAATATATACTGTATGACTGGATATGGAACTGATTTTTTATTTTATTTGGGGGTCTGTGGCCAAATACATATCATTTGGGGGGTCCTTCACATGAAAAAGTTTGAGAACCATTGACATAGACACATAGGTTTTATCGAAAATAGCAGATCTACAAGCTCACAGCGTGTGAACTTGTAGACTAATTTATTTTCAATAGTTAAAGCACAAAATAACACATACCAATGCGTTCCCAGTCTAAATGGGTTAAACCCCCTCTCTGTATGAAGAACATTCATGCGGGGCCCACAGTGAATCCTTGTACCCAGGGCCCAGAATTTGGTGTGACGCCCCTGGCTACAGTATGAAAGAGGTTGCGCACCCTGAGAAGATCTGTGTTAAATGAGAGCAGACATCATGTGATCACAGACAGAACGTCTGTCTGTCTGTCTGTCTGTCTGTCTGTCTGTCTGTAAGGATAGATGGATATATTATGAATAGCTAATAGACCTTTATTCCGAGGGTAAATTCAGGTCTTCAGTCTTATTGGTAGTAATATTGCTGTTAAATAATATTATGTTTCATGACTTTCATCATAACCTGTTTCATCATATAACCCTGTTATAATGAAAACATCAAACAGGTTGCTGTGTGTGTGTGCGTGCGCGCATGCACGTGAGAGACGGAAAATCATTAGTGCCCGCTCTCGTGCACAATTAGAACTAGAAGCAGTGCTCTTCCGAGCACAGGTCTCCACCAGACCGTGCATCCTGGTGGTGCTACTGTATAATAGGCAGTGATGTTAATAGGTTTTTAATGTAATGAGTCCCCAGGACCCACGAAGGGTCTTTCGGATGAGTCCCAGGGATATTTTATGGGTCCCACAAAAATTCAACGCGTCATGTCATTTTTGACAAAGTGCAGCATTTAACTTGAATTGGTTATTATATGGTTATGTTCATGTTACGTAGAAATGTGTCTGAAAGAAATGAACCACAATTCCAAATCTTACAATTTTAATACTTCCAAATAGTCATGTGACGGTTTGATTTTTTTAATACCGAACCGGTAATATCGGATGTTGACCACTTGGGGGCGCAGATAGAAGCTTTTACCGAGTCTTCATAATCAACAGCCACCTGTTATTTTATATACATCGATAATATATGGATCTTCTCAGTGAGATGATGTCTCCTGTTTGTACTGTTACTGCTTCTATGGAATGGCGTGCTTGTGTTTGCTCTGCTGTACAGAGAACCAGTGGACTGGGTCAAAAACAGTGGATTGGGTTGCTTGTAGATCGGCTACTTTTGTTTTGAACGGTTGATCCTAGAGGGACGTGCCACCCCTCTATGGATGCGGGAGGGCAAGGCACAGGCGGCCGCGGTGGTACGCTGCCCCGGCGGACCACCAAATGGACGGCGCTGCCACGAAAACGCTATAATCAATCAAACAGTTAGGCAGCCTAGGCTACATACATAGACTGTCTCAGATAGCATACATGCTAGGCTAGCTTGCTTCCTCCGTGTTGTAGTTGAGCCAATAAAGGTTATTTGACCATGTTCACCACGACGTTAATCGTCGCTATTGTTGTAAAGACGCAATGAAGACCTGTGTGGCTTCTAACACGTTGTCCAATGTCCACCACATCTATAAACAATAGCGCGTGTACTGTATATCCAGTTGTTATTGAATGAAGGGGAAAGGAGGCGGGTCGCTGTCTGAGCAGTGAGCTGCAGTGTAGAGACGTGACGTCACGTTTCTGCGCCGTGCTACACGTTCTGTGGGGGAACCCTTTTCGGTGTATCACCTAACACGCTGTGCCACTATGGTCAGAGAGCGGCCCGGTGCTACGCTAAAACTCAGGCACCCATTGAATTCTGTGACCAAGCGCAGTCGCACAAAATGGCGTAGTGGATTCAAAACACACACAGTCTTAGTTCTATCGTCTGTTTTAAGACTTTCTACGCGGATTTCATTTGTGTTAACGTAGGGTCAAGTAGCATGCCTTCACCCATGAACAATGGTGGCGTCTGTGGACTTTTTAAAATATTATTTTTTTCGCGACGTGGTAAATTATTTTAACGTGGACACCAATGGTCCATGGAGGCGATGCGTCCGTGGGACCCCAGAACAATGACGTGAATGCGTCTCTAGGCAACGTGAATGCGTCAGAGACGCGGGACGCGCACGTATTGACGTCACTGTGTGTTCCTTGACCTAGTGGGAATATGCTAGGCCTGTGCAAAAAAATCGATTCACTATATTATCGCGATGTTAAGGCCGGCAATTCAATTAATCGATTTTCAAAGTTCAGAATCGATTTTCCCGATTTTATAAAAAAAAAAAAAAAAAAGAAAAACTTTTTTTTTTTTTTTTTTTTTTAGGCGAAAGACAGAGGAGAGCTGTTATTCTCCTCTCTCTCTCTCTCTCCCTTTGGTGCGACCTGGTTGGAGGATGAGTAAGTAAGGGATAATGAATGGCTCCGCGGTGAATGACGACAGATAACTGACCGACGGACTGATAACTCCCCGAGGCGCTAGCCGAGGGGAGTTATCAGTCCGAAGGGAAGTTATCTGTCGTCATTCACCAAGGAGCCATTCATTATCCCGCTTATTACCCGGCTACTAAATAAAAGTAATAATTTGACTCAAAACTAAAAACAAAACAAAGTATTTCCTTGTTTACAGACGGCTGGAAGTGTTCCACAAGTGTTGCGCTGGGCGTCCTCCCAGCGCGACACGGTCGCCTTGGAAAACAAGGAAGTGCTGATTAGATAGAATCCATTTTCTGATACTACGTCCTCTATTTCTCGCTTAAAATATTTTTAAAAACATTCTTGAGATCAACGTTTAGTTGTAAATGTCGCTGTGTGGTTGTTTACATGGCTGACATGTTGGCTACAGCACAAGGTTCACGCAGTGCAACTTGACTGCAGCAGGTGCTCTGAGTCTTTGATTAGGCAGCGGTCTGTTATAGAGCGGAGCGGTCTGTTATCGGGTGATAGCAGACCTCTGATTTCAGCGCTCGACCAATCAGAATCAAGAATCCAAACAGGCCGGGTAATAAAAAAGAATAAATGCTGGAGGATCGCCTCTCTCTCTGCTCTCTGCCTGCCTCTCTGCCTGCTGCTGTGCAGAAGAGCCTCGTTCGCTCGTTGCTCCTCCTCTCTCTCTCACACACACACACACACACACTATAGCGGAGACTCATCGTGGAGCGACAGATTCACTCTCTTTCTCTCTCGCTCACCATGGATAGATGAGATCTCAATTCTCAAATAGTCTACTAACCTTTCTTTGTATAACCATGCTTTTGCTGTTGTCACCTCGAACTGGATAATCTATAATCCATGGAGCTGTACGGGTTGAATCGCTCGTGTATGTCTTCAACCTCAAGTTAGAGACATTAAACTACTGTTACGTGCGAAACAGCTGTGGCTCGTAACGCTCGTTAAGTTCCAAAATGCGCATTTTTTTACTTCATAGACAATCAGCTGAAATGAACGCACCTGCTAAACTTTTCTGTCTTTGATGTAGCATGTGTTCTGTGTTGTTAGTGCATGCTTGCGTGCGTGCGTGCGTGCGTGTGTGTGTCCAAGTGAATGCTTTCTATGATATCAAGTAGCCAGCTACTTCCCAGTATCTCCTCTTGAAACTGACTTCTACTTCACTCCAAAAGGACAGTTTATTTTTCCATCCTGAATGGCACTAGGCCTAAATTAATATTATTATTTCATTTAGTCTACAGTAGCCTACGTTGTGCATTAATGCAACTGAAAGTCAAAGTTCTAGGTATTACAGTTATATTGCCTCTGTTAACTCTCCTACTGCCAGATCATTTATTTATTTATTGGGTCTGGCGCCATCAAAAAGCGGCTTACCTTTGCGACGTTATAGTAGATAGACAGACAGACATTTATTTATTTTTTTTTATTTTTTTTGGTTGTGCAATAGTGCACTTTGGTCTGCCAGGCAGCAGAGGGCGGCGTCATGCGAGAATGAATGTGAATTTGCCTGTTATGTGTTGAAGAAGAAGAAGACCAGTCACTGGCCCCAGAGCCTTACAGCCAGAGGAAATCAACAAGGAAGTGAATTGTTCTCCGTTGATCTAACGCATAATGGATTTTTTTACACCATCACCGCGGAAAATGTGTTTACAGTAGACGGCCGCGCGACCCCTCATCAGCTTACAGTCATCAGACGAACGAACCGAACGAGCGCCGTATTGGCGGTAAGGTCTTGCGCAATCGGGCGAACGTGAACGTTCAAAGCGTGGGAAGAGTTAAGGCTCATTCCCACTGGGCCAGATAACAGATTAAAAAAAATCTCTTTCTCCAGATATTTTTCCATTCAAAGTGGATGGTAGATATAGATAAAAAAAAAAGAAATCGTCCACAGATAGAATAAATATCTGTGGCAGATTATTATTATTTTCATCTGTATCTACCATCCACTTTGAATGTGGCAGATATTTTGTTTGGCCCAGTGGGAATGGGCCTTTAGGCTAGATATATTTGTTATTTTTCTTGAATTAATTAGTTAGCTTCAATTAACTTGAAGCAAAAATACATAGGCTAATACAGCATTTTGTAGTTATCATGAGACATATTGTTATCGAGGTATTCAACACTATATTGAATATTGAAGGCTTTCCTAAAATACACAGCCTTAGTGTTTTGTCAACTACGGCTGTTCATGCAGAGAAACCCAAAAAGTTTGGGTCATTGTTAATCTTTAGCCTACATCAAGGCAAACTATGGTATGGAAATGAACACAACTATCACCAGCATGATAAGGCTATCACGCTATACAAAGAAAAAGATGGTGCTACCTAATTTCTGGTGGTGCTACAATGAAAAGGTAGGTGGCACCAGTGCTACCTATGAAAAAGTTAGTCTGGAGCCCTGATTTGGCTGCATTGATTTTGAAGTATATAACTTTTAATGTTTTATATTGTTTAGAATTGTTTTAAAATGTTTCAATATAAAAAAGCTGTAATTTTTGGGGAAAAATCGCAATAATCGTGATTCGAATCGCAAATCGCAGGAAAGCGCAATTAATTGTGATATAATCGAATCGTCACCCAATGAATCGAAATCGAATCGAATCGGGAAAAAGTGAATCGTCACAGGCCTAGAATATGCCTGTAGAATTTCTCTGAAATCACAAGCTGTGTTCATGATTTAAGTCATTTTGTTCAAAATGGACCAATCCTTCTACTTTGGAAGCCAATGTTGGGCAATTAGGATGGAATCACATGATTATGGAGATACTGTGTACTGATTTGTGGGATTTTTTGATCAAATCTGAATGAATAATCGGATAAAATGTATTTGACATAAGTCGGCCTGCTGGTGGCGCTATAAAAGGCAGATATGAAAAATGAAGGGCCTCTAGGAAGTGCGCATACAAAGTTTTACATTGATCAGTGGAGTTATAGGTATAAACACAAATCGGCCTGTTATTGCGCCACCATGAGGCTGATTTGAAATTTTTGAAGTGGTATTACCAAAATTGCTAGCTGCGCTCATGATTTGAGGCATTTTATTCAAAACCGACAATTCTTGCAAACTTTGGAAGCCAATCTTAGCCAATCAGGATGGAAAATCGGACAGATCCGTGTTAATCACATGACTGTAGAGATACGGTCTACTGATTTGTGTGATTTTTGGACAAAATCTTTAACACTTCAGCCGAGTGCAGTTTGTGCCGTAAACATGCCAGCCTTGGGATCAAAATGTATTTTTTTGAGTAAATGAAGTCTGTTTATGGGTCTCTCAATGGATTTGCTATGGAGGAGCTTCACTTCGTCGTACACCAACACCAAGTCACTTTACCAAAAATAGCAGATCTGCAAACTCACAACACATTACAATGTGACGCATTGTGAGCTTGTAGGGGGACTGCTATTTTTGGTGAATGTTCCCCAGAAAAGGAATGCCTGGGCTTAAGTGGTTAAACGCCAAGTAAAAATCACACACGTGTGACAAATCACACTTAACACTATAAAATACTGTTCCTGAAGACATTATGTTGTGATATCATATCATGTGAAGCTTTACTAATCCTGTGGGTTGGTAGCCCATTGAATGCTTATTTCACATACTTAGTGAGTCCTAAAGGAAACAAATAGTCTCTCCAGTTTTTCTTGTGACATATTGTATCTTTGGATAAAAGATTTACATATTTACTGTTAATAAGACAAAGGGTGTAACTGTAATTCAGGGTAGAGATGCAATGTATGGCTCTTAAAAGAGCCGTTCAAAAGACTGGCTCTTTTGGCTCATTGCATATTTATATATTTTCGTTGAAATATGAATCCACAAGGTGGCACGGTCTGGCACCACATTCCTCTGCTGACAGTTGAGATCACAATTTTGTATTTACCCTTTTTATAAAACGTGTGTGTGTGTAAATTAAGCTAACTTGACTAATGTTATTCATGCAGCAGCACCTTAAAAAAAACCAAGCAGGCAACAACCAACTGGCTAGGCCTGGCATAATGTGAGCTTGTACATCGGCTTTTAAAAATAGCAAACATTTAAATATTTACAGGGACATAATACAGTCATTTGTCATGGAAGTGGACTTCCCAAGCAATATGGAGACGTTTTAATTATAGAAATCGCTTAATAATTGTCTAAGCTATGATCAAATCAAACTGTAGTGTCTTAATTTGCTTCCTAGATAATAAGACAAGGCAGAATTTCTGTAAATGTGCTTGTATAAAGTCCCGAAGGCATTTTGCGAATATTTATTATATACAACTGTTCTAGGGGTATTAAGGGATGCTGAATCCAAATTTGCTGTATATAATGCTCAAAAATGTTCCTAAATGGCTCAAAATTGAGAAATCCAACATGGCCGCCACTGCAAGGCTGAAATCTATTTAAGTGAAAATCTTTTTGACGAAACAAAGTAGAAACTTGAACTAAATGTGTTTTTCTAGGTTAGCCTACATGGGGAATTAGAAATTCTATCCTGATTTTAGATCAGACGTGAATAATTGGCTTGAAACTCATACATGTATAGCAGAAAAGGTTCGTTATTGATGCATAATTCATCAAACAGAAACAAAAGCAGGATGAACCATGGTTTTATTCATCAAAACTCTTTTGATTTAGATTTTTCTATCAACAAGTCATATATGCAAATTATATATAGTCCTTAATATGAAGGTAGGCTACATTATTTTAGCCTATTTCCAGTCATCAATATTTCGAGCAGATCTCATAGGTATCTTGCAGCTGCATGCATCCAATTCCACTTTTCCTGAATAGAATAGAATGGATTATAATATAATATAATAGTATTTTACCATATCAATAAAAGTAAATGTACATGGGAATACTTCTTACTGTAATCCTTACTGTGGCAGCTTATTCACAGTCTTGTGAAGTGTTGAGTTTTTTGCAGTTGCATGCTTCCATACATGCCATGTGACTCTTTCTGGATAGAATAGAAGAGAGTTTATAGCCAGCACAAGTACATCAGGGTAGGGTTCATCAATCTGTCAACATCTAAGAGTCTAGAGTATGCAGTCTAGTAGGCTGATATTCTCTAAAATTACCAAATCCCATTAGTACAATCTATTATACATACATACCTGCAGCTGCAGCATTGGCTGAGGCACTCCTTTGTACACCCACATGAAGTGAACTCCCTGCAGGCTTTGGGCATAGGTGGCAGAGAGAGTAGCCGTGGCACTAACTGGTCTTCCTTGATCATCTATCCCATTTCCTCCACTGGAGGAAGATCAGGGTGTGGCAGGTGAGCTTGATTCCATATAGTTGCTTGATAGTGTGCACGCATGATATGGAACCTCACAGCCTCTGTGGTTGGTGGCAGAGTCTCTTGGGGACGACTTTTGCAGAATAACTTTACTCGTGCTTTGTTGCATGAATCAACGTCAGGCACACCATAGATCTTACAAATGAATCTTTCTGATGATGTCACGATATCTTCTGTGAAAGGGCCCTTCCCAAGGCCAGCAAGATCAGTGTGATGTTGTTCGAACACCTGCCAGGCTGTCTTCTTTCCGTGGCCGCTGAACTGAGACACTGTCACATCCAGTAAGGGCATGGAAGGCAAGGAGTGTACATGAGGAAGCTGATACACGACTGATCCTTCACTGTATCCACGCACTGATGGAAACAGTAGTCGTGTCAGCACGTGATACAGACGTGCTTCTACTACTGCTTGCTTACTTTGACAAAATCAGATGTACCTATGTCTACATGAAAGCTGGGATATCAAAGGACCCAAAGTTTTTCCCAGTGCATGAAATTCACAGGATACTGTCTGAGGATCAACTGGACACACTCCTTGCCTTCCATGCCCTTACTGGATGTGACAGTGTGTCTCAGTTCAGCAGCCACGGAAAGCCTGGCAGGTGTTCGAACATCATCACACTGATCTTGCTGGCCTTGGGAAGGGCCCTTTCACAGAAGATATCGTGACATCATCAGAAAGATTCATTTGTAAGATCTATGGTGTGCCTGACGTTGATTCATGCAACAAAGCACAAGTAAAGTTATTCTGCAAAAGTCGTCCCCAAGAGACTCTGCCACCAACCACAGTTGCTGTGAGGTTCCATATCATGCGTGCACACTATCAAGCAACTATATGGAATCAAGCTCACCTGCCACACCCTGATCTTCCTCCAGTGGAGGAAATGGGATAGATGATCAAGGAAGACCAGTTAGTGCCACGGCTACTCTGTCTGCCACCTATGCCCAAAGCCTGCAGGGAGTTCACTTCATGATGTGGGTGTACAAAGGAGTGCCTCAGCCAACGCTGCAGCTGCAGGTATGCATGTATATATTGTACTAATGGGATTTGGTAATTTTAGAGAATATCAGCCTACTAGACTGCATACTCTAGAGTCTTAGATGTTGACAGATTGATGAACCCTACCCTGATGTACTTGTGCTGGCTATAAACGTATCCCCTTCTCTTCTATTCTATCCATAAAGAGTCATATGGCATGTATGGAAGTATACAACTGCAAAAAACTCAACATTTGCCGGAACACTGAGGAAGACTGTGAATAAGCTGCCACAGTAAGGATAGAAGTATTCCCATGTACATTTACTTTTATTGATATGGTAAAATACTATTATATTATATTATAATCCATTCTATTCTATTCAGAAATATTGATGACTGCAAATAGGCTAAAATGTAGCCTACCTTCATATTAAAGGGATATTTCTCTTTCAAAAAACTTTTGGTAATTTTATCGTCTAATCAGGCTTTTAAGAACACCCTGAACAGTTTTTAATTTGCTTGATTCAATATTTCGATATTTGATGTAAATGTTACCAGTCCCTCGGCCTCTCCCCACAGACACCCATTGTAACTTCAAACTTCATTTTAACCATGATAGATTCATTCAAAACACCCATTATTTGTTCTGGTGACTCATATTACCCTCCTAATATGTGAGCAGGTCGTGTTTTTTCAATAACATTTTTCATTTATTTTTAATAATTATTTTTTGAATTTAATTTTCCCATTTTCCCAAATAATTAATAAAAACAAATGAAAAAGGTTATGGAAAAAAACACGGCCTGCTCACGTATTAGGAGGGTAGTATGAGTCACCACAAAAGATAATGGGTGTTTTTAATGAATGGTTAAAATGGAGTTCGAAGTTACAATGGGTGTGTGGGGAGAGAAGCCCTTCCCCTGTTTCCCTGTTGAAAGTGGAATATCCCTTTAAGGACTATATATAATTTGCATATATGACTTGTTGATAGAAAAATCTAAATCAAAATAGTTTTGATGAATAAAACCATGGTTCATCCTGCTTTTGTTTGTTTGACGAATTATGCATCAATGACGAACCTTTTCTGCTATACATGTATGAGTTTCAAGCCAATTATTCACGCCTGATCTAAAATTAGGATAGAATTTCAAATTCCCCATTTAGGCTAACCTAGAAAAACACATTTAGTTCAAGTTTCTACCTTGTTTAGTCAAAAAGATTTGCACTTAAATAGTTTCAGCCTTACAGTGGCGGCCATGTTGGATTTCTCAATTTTGAGCCATTTAGGAACATTTTTTTGCATTATATACAGCAAATTTGGATTCAGCACCCCTTAATACCCCTAGAACAGTTGTATATAATAAATATTCGCAAAATGCCTTCGGGGTTCTGATTTTCTGAAAATTGATCCTGTCTATAACTGCACATTGCCGCGCTGCACCGCGCATCGCGGCGCCGCCGGCGAAATGAACCAAAATGAACGGCTCCCTACTCCACGAACCAGATCCCATCGTTCACTTCAAAGAGCCGTTCAAAAGATTCGATTCGTTCGCGAACATTGCATCTCTAATTCAGGGGTGCCATGGATGAAAAGGTTATATTTAGAAGGGTGACCTGAGCCAAAATTATTTGAGAACCACTGATCTAGAGTCTGTCCCTAGTCATCTGAACTTGGTATGACCAACGATAAACAGCATTGTGGGTAGTAGTGATGCACGGGTCAGGTTTTTTCATAACCTGCACTGCCCACAGCCCGCACAGAACGTAACCTGCCATCCCCTGCGCCGCAGAAAAATACACAAATTAACGACCCCACCCGCCCCGCGGCCTGCCAATTGAGTCTGAAATCTTGAACGACCCGTGGGCGGGTTCGCGGGGTCCGCGGGCAACCCGTCGGCCCTCAAATCACTAGTGGGAGAGTGTTTTCTGCTGGTGTTTCAGTCGGAGTGTATCAAAGGGTGCGTTCGGAAATGCGCACCGGGTGTGTGCTCAGTGTAGTGAGTGCCTAAACCTAACCCTAATCCTAACCCTAACCTCAGTAAAACCATATGCCTAAACCCAACCCTAACCCTAACACTAACCTCAGTAAAACTATGCCTAAAACTAACCCTAACCCTAACCAGAACCGGTGCACATTTCCGAACGCACCCTTTGATACACTCGGACTGAAACACCAGCAGAAAACACTGTCCCATCACTAGTGGGTCGTGAAGTTTTCCTCCCTGAGATTGAGTTTTAAGAGCCAAAATGAATGATAATGATAAAGTTTTTACAGCACTTTTCCAAACATAGTTACAAGGTAATTTACAGGACAAGGGGCAACATGATAAATATTTGAGATAAAAACATCAAAAGATCAGTGAGAGATCTTTCAATGTTAACTTCTTCTATTGTTTATACTTTTATAGATTGTATACATGCTCTGTTTAGAGGATGACACAGGAGTGGATTTTCACTCGTCCCGTCCCCGCTTCCACTTCCCGTGTTAAAGGGATAAAGCTGTACAAGAATGCCCCCCCACCACCCCCCCCAAACACACACACACACACACGCACACGCACACGCACACGCACACACACACACACACACACACACACACACACACACACACACGCCCCTTGACCCTAAGGTCTTTTAACAGCTTATCTCTGCATACCTGAATGCACCATGTGATCACAATCTCACCTGACACAGTCCCAACAGATGGCTAGACTCCTGCACACGAATGCAGTAAAGAAAGTTTTCGTAAGTATTTCTGATGTGTATTTTTGTATGTATAGCAATTTCAAGGTCTCCCCTTAAATTCTGACAGTGTACAAATGGAACCAAATGAACTTGTCAGAGTCAGTGCTGTGTTCTACCTGTCACACAGGTATACGCCGTATGCTGTGAAGATTTTTTTTTAAAGCGTATGCCCTCGTGAAGATTGCAAAGTAGCATATCTGATAGGCATTATGCACTGGCGTATACCCTGCCCACACGAATAGCCGCGGATCATAGATTACAGTATGCCCTCAAAGAAAGTCTAGAACACACCAGTGGTCAGCAATTATTTGGTTCCATTTGTACACTGTCAGAGTAACAGACTTGTATGGGTCAATATTAGACCCATATGTTGTATGTAACCACATTACTTTGTATAGCTGACCTTTGGCTCAGTACTTGGTCTGTTCTTTTTACTCTGTACACCAAACCTCTTCACCAAAAATAGCCGATCGACAAGCTCACGGTTCACAGCGCGTCTCAGACGTGTTGTGAGCTTGTAGATCTGCTATTTTCATGTTCTTCACCAGAATAGGGATGCGAGGGATCAAGTGGTTGGAAAAAAAAAAGTCCCTATCACACAAAGATTTGGCAAAAGGACGCCGTCGGAGTTCCGGACCCCCTGTTGAAGACCCCTGATACAGAGTTCAGTAACAGGATATGTCTCCTTCTCTTTAATGAACAGAAAGTACAATTTCAGGTGGGTTGCAATTTTTCATCTAATCAGGAGAAAGTATCCATTCATCAGCTTCTTTTGTGAGCTTGTAGATCAGCTATTTTCAAAATGTTAGCTTCTTTCTTATATTATTTGACAATTTGCCAATGTTTGACCAGTTTTTGTAATATAGTTTGTCCTCCAGGGTCAAGTATGGCAACCAAGGATGTTTGGTGACTCTGGAGAGACAGATGACCTCCAGAAAGACTGGTGTGGGTGTATTAGGTTAGCAACCTCATCCACAGCACTCGCAAGAGGGCACCAACTCAAGCTATAAACAGTAACACAGTAACAGGGGGGGGGGGTGTTCAATCTGTGTTTTTAGATATTTGCATAATAATGCATCACTGATGATGCAAAATGCATCACTAGTCATGCTGAAATACTAAAATATCTAAAAACACAGATTGAACACAAAAAATTACTCAGGATTGTGTTGATCGTGTCCCAAACAACAATAAAATAAAATAGGGTTGTCCCAGAGGTGAAGTGGCCCTTTAAACATGCTAAACACTGTGCTCTCTCACAACACAGCAGTCAGGTGTACACACACACGCGCAAGCGCACACACACACACACACACACACACACACACACACACACACACACACACACACACACACACACACACACACACACACACACACACACAAACACAAACACACACACACACACACACACACACACACACACACACACACACACACACACACACACACTACCAGACACTCAGCCTATGCCTATACTGCCTAGTGAGTGTGCGAATGCATGCGCGTGTGGGGCTGTGTGTGTGTGTGTGTGTGTGTGTGTGTGTGTGTGGCCGGACCTGCCAAAAGGCCTCAGTGAACAGACATACTGTAGGCTCGGATAGCAGATAGAGCACTCACATATTTTGCACTGTACCTGCTGCTACATCCTTCTCTCTGCACCTGTTCTCTGAAACCTCTCTGTTAGCCGGGGATCCAGTCACCAAAATGGGAGAAGACCTGTGATTTTATTTCTGTTTTATCTATTAGTTTGGTCATTAAGGTCCACAGAATGAGTGGCCTGCTCTGCCGGAAACACCGCGAAAAAAAGTTATGGCCATTTTCTATATTCACTGTCCCATGGCCGGTACCTATTCGTCCGCCAAGGCAACTCGGAGACCCCACCCCTCATTTCTCACATGGCCCTATTCTAGCGCCACCTTCAGGCCGATTTTTAAAACACATTTTTGGACACTGCTCCTACAGTTTTTGCCCTAAAATCACGAATATCACTACACAGCATGTCTACACTCATGTCATCAACATGGATCAGGAAGATTTTGGAAAAACACATTTTTGCCCTATTTGTGGAGATAAGCCACCTACGGTCGCTTATCTCCCGATTAGGGAGTCTTACTGGTAAATAGTCCCTATGGAATCCTCAAGACCCAAATCAGTCCCCAGGACAGAGAACTTTAACCCCTGCGATAGCTGAAATTCCTGTTGCTGTAACATGAAGCAGCTTGATATTCAAGTACATGCCGTGGACATGGCACCAGTATGTTGCAGGGACTTAACCCCAATCCAACCCTTGATGCTCAGTGCCGATTGTAGTGATGCGCGGAAGCGGGGATTGAACCCGGGATTCCCACTTGCCAGTCCAATGCACAAACAGTCGTGCTAATAGGGCTGAGCCCGATTAGCAGGGCTGTTGTCGCTGGTGGTTCATGGCTGGTACTAACTGTGGGGGCTACAATCACCCCCCGATCTTTAGAGCACGCCCTCGCGCTTCACACTTCACGCCGCGGACCGCCGCACACAACGTGGACCTGTCCCTCACGCAAGGATACCACGCTCCTCATCCTGCCGACAACGCCAGATTGTAGTGATGCGCGGGAGCGGGGATTGAACCCGGGACTCCCACAGTTATTAACAACCAGTGTGTGTGTGTGTGTGTGTGTGTGTGTGTGTGTGTGTGTGTGTGGAGCATTTTAAACATTCTGAACAAGATAAGACCTGTCCCCCTCTATCTCAAAGCACACCGAGAAGCACAAATCCCAGCCACACACACACGCGCACACACACACACACACACTTTCAAACATTTTCATATCAAGGACCCCCAAAATGACATGTATGTGCATATTTTCTGCCAGGGAAGTTTTCAAGATTAATCAAAATGAAAATAGCCCATCTACAAGCTCAAACTGGGTAGTAATGGTATGCATTGTGAACTTGAAGATCGGCCATTTTCAAACAAATTATAACATAGGGTTAAAGTGGTAAAACGGTTCCTCGTTTTTCTGTGGAGTGGACCCCCTTGAACTTCCTAAAGAACCCCTGGGGGTCCCCAGACCACACTTTGAGAACCACTGCTCTAAAGATATGATAAAGATTTTATTGTAAAATTAATCATATATTAATGAGAATTGAAGAAACTAAGAAGCGCCATTCCCACTGGGCACGACAACTATAAAGATAACTAACTAATATCGTTCATCATTGTAGAATAGTTGAACACTGCCATTCACTTGCCTCAGAACGATTCTCAAAACAATATATTTTTCATAGTTATAGTTACTAGTCCTGTGCCCGGGGGTGTGCTATTTTCCCCCTCCGGCGTAAGTTTAAAAGTCTCTTTACGAGCATTATTGTGGAGAGTAATTCGTCCTCCTGTTGTGTGTCAAGGTGCTGGGGCCAGGCGAGTGATGTGATGACGGCAGACGGGCAGAGCAGCAGTGGCAGAGATGTATTGATGGGCTCACACTACTCTTTCTACATGCTGCATTCAAACCTGAAACTATTTATTTGTTTCTAGCCGCTTCAATCGCTTCACTTTGGTCGCGCTGGTCAGCATTAGAAAAAACATCAGAATCAAATAGACCGTAAAAAATATGGACATGGGAACCGTCACGTGACCCACTGGTTTCTATCAAAGCGAAAATGAAGCTGTTTTTGCCCTAGTATGGGTGTCCGCCATCATTGTATTAATGGTTTCCAGGGCTATTGGCTGCCAACGGTCACGTGCAACCGCAGGGATACTTGGGAGAATGACTTGAGCTTGCCGAAAATAAAGCACACAGAGAAGAAGCGTTGGATCAGAATCACCACAAGATAGCTCACGCCCCTCCTAAAGCACACTCTGCTTTAACATCAATTATAAAATTAATGGGAACATATTTTCACAAAACACATACAGTATCATAGTGATTGAAACGAGACTTTAAACTATAGTGACAGGAACCATACAGTATTTATGCGTTTATTAAGGCAATAAAATCTAATGTAAAGTTCGGGTGAAAACGAATGGAGTCCCATGCTGCTTTTGGTACCAGAACAGCGCAAATAGCGGCCAATCCTTGGAACACTTAGTACCGTGTTTGCTTCATGTTAAATCTGGAGAACTGGCCCCCTGGTTAGAATCAAGGCGAAACACCTTGGATTTTTCCAACTTTTTTTTTTCCAACAGGTCGCCTCGACACCGAGGCGACCTGTCACGCCGTTCACCCCGCCCCATTCCTATGGTTCGCGACTAAGCGCCGCGCCCATTCACGCCGTGCCCGGTCGCGCATCGTCTCGTCTTTGCATTCACTTTGTATGTAATCGTGCCGCTCGAACTATCCAGGTTTGAACGCGGCATAAAGGAAAGTTATCACGCCAGCGTGCGTGTGTTGTGCAGTTTGAAAGTGCCGGTTGTCATTCATACCGTTCTCCTCCTCCAAGAGCGGAGCGGCCTGGCACTGGATTCGCAATGGATTCCGCGGTCTGAACTGGACTGGGCGCCTCCTCACTGCTGTGGTGACACAAAAAACCCGGGTCAGAGTCACCACAGGACTGGACTGAACTGTCGGTATTTCTAACCTTGTTTTGCTCCCTTACTCCCAGTTTTATATTGAATGTTGCTTGTTTTTACATTGTTGCATTGATGATTTCAAAAGGATGCTTGCTATTTTATTGATGTATTGATGAATTGAAAAGGGTACTCTTACTGTACATGCATAATTGTTTGTATTTAGATATTGTAATAAAAGGAATATATTTGTATACAATTCATTGAGTTGTGTCATTCACTCTGTATTGGTGCAGAGAGGTGTCCGAGTAGTAACAACTCTCACACAAAGACCTGTTACACACATGGCTTCCATTATAACGCAACTTTTCAGGAATAGAAAGCCTACAGTTTCTATTAGCTTGGATTCCCCATCGATGATGTCTCTATGGTAGACTGATTTCTGAACTGCCCACAGCCCTCCTATGAGACAGTATTTATTTTTGACATATTAGTATTTCTTTTTGACATATTATCATGAACATTGGTGAGGACATATTATATGAAGATAGGTCGAAAAGTGGTGAAGTTGTCCTTTAAGGTGTGGAATAGGAGAATAATAATTAGGACTAATTAAGACAGCACAGAACGAGAATAATTTTAGGACAATCCACACATTATAGTCACCCTCATGACGTGAATGAATAGCTACAGAGAAAAAAACAAAACAAACTATTGTAGCCCTTCAAAAATTATATAATTATTTTGAATGCGCTAGATGTGAGGGGAAAGTGACACGTGTTCGGAAAAGCGTTCTGATCAAACATTTAATCTAGATGGTTTTGTAGCTACATTGGACAGAGCCATCAAACCCATAATTCAGCAATACTGGCAACACCTTAAAGGAAACGTTGCCTCACTTCCCTGAGGCGGATGCTGACAGAACACAACACAACGCTCCATATGGCCCCATTTTAGCGCAGCTACAGTATAGACCAAAACCACCACGGTGTCGGTGTGTGAATGATCATAATCCATGACCCACTTCACAATCACATTGTCCCGTTAGGCCTACTAACTAATACAAAACACATCGGAGCCAGTCATTTCATTTTAGTCATGTCAATTCTACCACTAAAATTACTCATCGTCGTCATCATCATCATCAAACATTTGGATTGTGATTCATTCAAATCCAGACAAAGCAAAGAAGCTTTTTTTCTTCTTTTTTACCTTCATCTGCAGAGATGTTCAAAGAAATGATGCTGCTGAGCTGATCCTCCTTCAACAATACAGAGCGTCTGACTTCAACTGTTGTCAGTAACATCCTCAAACTCCTACTGTGAAAAAAACACCCGCCTGAAAAGAAGGCTGCTGACAATTTTACACATTTAAACCATAGGCTACAATTTAGGCATTAGCAGATGCTCTTAACCAAGAGCGATTTACAATAAGCAAGGACAACACTAGATAAATAGTCTAGTAATAGGATCATAGGTAAACCAAGAACCCATCATCAGTATAACAATAGAACGCCCCAAAAATCTATAATCTGTACATGAGATAAAGATAAAGCTACTTTATTGTCCATTAAATATAACATACAATTAAAAGTTGCCTTTGACACAGATCAGGCAGTCAGTATACAACAAAAAACAACAGTTTACATAGAATAGCCTACACACAAAATGCATTAAAAAAAATATGCAACTAAAATGCATTCCCATAACACAGCAGCAATGATCATGGGCTGTAGGGATAGGTGGTAGAGCTATTTAAACATGTTCTTATTTAAAATGTCCACTGCTGTGGTTAGTTGGCACACGGTCCCTTGGGTTTCTGGTAATGCTGCTCACAATTTAGCTGAATAGCCCTGCTGTAGATCACGTTTAGGACTGAGAATTGACAGATGTTGAAACCAAACTACACCTGCCTCTCTGCACCATATCTGCAGTCTTGGATGCCGATTTGTGTTGGCTGGGTACTCAACAACAAGTCACACGCACATCCACCAAGTTTTAACCACTTAATGACTGGCAGGCTACAGTTCTTGAGAGATGAGACCTTTTGTGACAGGCAAAGAATTCTCTCTCTCCCCACGGCTTTGAGAGAGAGAGCGAGAGAGAGTTTAGGCTATATTTCAAGTCAAAGATAGAATTTAATCATTGGCTGATAATAAAACTAAACTGGCACATGGAAATTCAACAAATTCTGTGATCTGATCATTGTGCAGCAGAAGTAAACTGCAGCTAACTGCTCTGTATGGTGTGGTGTAGAGATTAGCACGAGAGGACTGAGAGGATGTGGTCAAAATAACAGAAGTGAAACCTTCAACTTAACCACTTCCCTGTGCACTGCAAAGAACACTTGCGTCTCTGCAGCAACCATCTCTACAGTCTTCTGTACTTTTGAAAAGAGTGAAGTGTTCAAAAGTACAAAGTACTTTTTATTTTTGATATCAATGCATTGCTTTTTGTAAATAAATATGTGTTTTAGTTTACTGGGTATAGAACGCAAGAAACAGATTTAAAAGTCGATTGATTTTCAGGAGTACGTGCATATATGAGTCATGAGCCCCTAGGCACGGATGTGTACTCCCTCCACACACACACACACACACACACACACACACACACACACACACACACACACACACACACACACACACACACACACACACACACACACACACACACACACACACACACACACACACACACACACACAACAGATGTGAAGGATGTGAAACAAATAAAATTACAAAATAAATCTAAATTACAACCCAACCCATAAAGACTCGGTTGAGTTCAATCCCAAATCCCATACGTACCCCATAAACCCCCACCCCACATCAACCTCCCCCCCCCACCCCAACTCCCTACACCCCCATATTCCAATATCTTCCACACACCCCATTTCCTATTTCCACCCCATTACATACCAAGCAGCTGCTACCTTAATGCCTCTCTATACCCACCCACCAGCTTTCAGTAATACAATGTTTTATAT
Source organism: Nannobrachium achirus (assembly GCF_963921795.1). NCBI lineage: Eukaryota > Metazoa > Chordata > Actinopteri > Myctophiformes > Myctophidae > Nannobrachium > Nannobrachium achirus. Next base: position 40,748,355 of record NC_137831.1, on the reverse strand, counting down.
ACACTACTAACACTACTCCTCCTGAACATGAAGTATGGAAAACATGCTAATTTCAGCAGATTTACATTCATGTATGGTGATATGTTGATTAATGCCAGAGAATACATTCACTCATTAAATGCGCACAGTTGTGCCTTATATAGGGATTATAGGTGGCTCCCTATATGCAAATTGGGATATGGGGAAGGTATGGGGCTTGGGCTTAATTCTGTTTGGGGTGGATTGTAATAGTTCAGGCCTGTTGGAAAACTCTAAAGCAGTGGTTCTCAAACATTTTCATATCAAGGATCCCCAAAATGACATGTATGTGCAGACGCCCATCTGAAAACATTTTCTGCCAGGGAAGTTTTCAAGATTAATCAAAACGAAAATAGCCCATCTACAAGCTCAAACTGGGTAGTAATTGTATGCATTGTGAACTTGAAGATCAGCCATTTTCAAACAAATTATAACATAGGGTTAAAGTGGTAAAACTGTTCCTCGTTTTTCTGTGGACCCCCTTGAACTTCCTAAAGAACCCCTGGGGGTCCCCAGACCACACTTTGAGAACCACTGCTCTAAAGATATGATAAAAAACTTTATTGTAAAATTAATCATATATTAATGAGAATTGAAGAAACTTCAAGAAGCGTCATTCCCACTGGGCACGACAACTATAAAGATAACTATAACTATATCGTTCATCATTGTAGAATAGTTGAACACTGCCATTCACTTGCCTTAGAACAATATATTTTTCATAGTTATAGTTACTAGTCCTGTGCCCGGGGGTGTGCGATGAGGGATTGAATGTAGGAGTCTCAGAAGTAATGTTGGAGAACCCAGACCGGGGCCCGTTGGGCACAATAGTCACCGACATCGGTGTACAGTTGTGCAATACCCGTTGTATCCGTCTGTCTGGCTGGCACTCTTTTATGCCCAGGTGTTCCGTGTCCAGGCCAGTCTGTGATGTCGTCTCCAAATTTGGGCACCGTAGTGATGTCACGCCTGTACCCCGGGTTTGATGAGGTGTCTCTACATGTAAGGACTGTTCTGTCACATTAAGTGCTGTTTAAGCTGAAATGAAAATAAACCATTTGTATTTATCATGTCTCAATTACGATACCTTTCTCCATACACAGCATCAAAAGCTTAACCTTGTGAGCTCCTGTATGACCATTATCATGACCGTGGCAGGAGTTGACTGCGATGCCAAAGTCCTGGACAACGAGATCACCTGCAGGATACCCAAAAACATGACCATCCCAAGTGAAGGGCTGCCCGTGAAGGTTAGTTGGTGCAGTGATTCAGTTACTGACAGACAGGCCAGGGATCGCTCACGCAAACTAGAATAGCTTGAGGTGGGTCTCAGATGCAGGGGCATCAACAGCTTTATTTTTTGTTGTTGTTAAAAATGCAATCTTTAACAATTTCTTCCTCTAGACAAAAAATAGGGGTTAAGATTGTGTGTCAGTTGGGCTTTGTCCGGTGGCACTGTTTAGTATCAGTGATGTCAGCATGACAGACGGTCAGACGGAGGACGGACCGACAGACATTCGGTAAATTAATAGTTAGTGCTCAGTGCGAATGGCCCCTAAGAGTGCTCTTCAGTGTGTGTAGATTCTGTTCTTACTATGCCAAAATCTTCTTAAACACTTCCTCTAAGAAGAAGAAATATCTTGGGGAATGAGGCCCATTGTGCATAAGATAAATGCAGTACTGTAGACAGATAGACGCACGCACGCACACTCACACACGCACACACACTATAGCAGAAGCAAACATTGTAAGAGGAAGTTTAAGTTCATCACACTCAGCAGAGACAAATGAAGAACTGACATGGTTTTGTAAGTGCATATTCAACTCAAGGTGGAATGCATTGTGATTATTGTGCCATTTTATTCACTGATCTTTTGTTTATCATGTTGCTCTTTTACCTTGTCCTGTAAAGTACCCTCCCTTTAACTATGTTTGGAAAAGCGCTACAAAAACAATCATTATCATTCATTTTGTCTCACTTAAACTCACAATCTCAGGGAGGAAACCTTCACTACCTACAATGCTGTTATGTTGGTCAGGCCAAGTTCAGATGACTGGGGTCTGAATTTTGGCTCAGGTCACCCCTGTAAATAATAACCCTTTCATCCACGACACCCCTGAATTAAGGGCTTTGCACAATGCACACAGGCGCGATTTTCAACAATTGTGTTTTTTATTTTATTTATTAAAACGCATTGGATTTTGTGTGCAGTGCTGTGCGGAATAGGCGCTGCGGATCCAAAAAGGAGTCATAAAAGGAGTGGAGTATTTTACCGCATGCGACACAAATCGAACTGGGTTTGATCGGGGAAAAAACGCACTGCCGCAGCCACCTGCCGCATGGCAAATTCGGAGACGTTGTGCATGAGGTCACAGAGAATCATTGCTTTCTTTAAAAAAAGTGAAATCTTCCGGTTTTTCTGTGCAAAAAAAAAAAAAGAAAAAAAAAACACGTCTGTGTGCAAAGCCCTTTACACTGTTAATTTATAGCATTTTTGGAGCGGTGAGCGCTCCCAATAGACAGGTATGTCCGTGGGTATGTGGGTGGCTGGGTGGCTGGCTGGCTGGCCGTGTCCGTCCGTAGCCTGGCAATACCTTGAGTGGCCACACACAACACACTAGTTAAAGGAGGGGCGCTGTTTTGTGCACACTCACCACTCACTCACAGGCACAGTTTACACTCACTCACTCACTCACTCACTCACTCACTCACATAGGGTACAGCTGCTCAAATTCACCGCTCCACTTCGAACCGAGGTTCGATTTTTTGTCATATTAACTGTATGTAAATATGTAAATCTTTCCACCAAAGATACAGTATGTCACGAGAAAAACTGGAGATAATATTTGTTTCCTTTAGGACAGACTGAAAATAACTTTTCAAAGCATCCCTTTTCTGGGGGTAACATTAACCAAAAATAGCAGATCTACAAGCGACACGCTGTGATGCTTTGTAACACGTTGTGAGCTTGTTATATCAGCTATTTTAGAGACTTGGTGTACTGTAGGCTGAAAAAGAACATATTAGTACAATATGTACTATAATATTAGTACATTTTAACTCGGGTCTGTTTTACCAAGTATAGAGGGTCTAAATGGTTAAACTGAATTGACATTGATGAATTCCAAATATTATCGAAGTATTATTAGGTACCCCTGGACTTGCATCAAGACACCCTCTTTGAGAGGCCTTGCTTTGTAGATATTTTATTTTACTTATTAGTATCTACTTGCCTGCATCCATCATGTGCTATAGATGTTTGGTGCGCCCTCCCGCCCGCCTGCCGATAGCTGAACATTCGATGAATAATTTCCTATCTCACTCATAGGAGTGAAATGGTCCTGTTGCTGTAATATGAGGCAGCTTGATATACAAGTAGGCCTACATGCCCTGGACATGGCCAGAGGTGAAAGTGGTTTGAAATTCTTGCCGGAACTGTCCCAAAATTGGCCGCGCGGCGAAGCTGCGCGGCCGGAAAAAATTGGGAGGCTCTAACCCCCCAAAACCCCTGAAATGCATAGAAAACTGCATTTTGGCATAGTTATACACACAATAAAAACACTACAGGTCCTACACCTGAAAGGCAACGGCATTACACTAACTGTAACATGAAACATGATTGAAATCCTAAAGGAAATAGGCCTATCTATAATAAGACTCTTCATATTGTTCATTGTTCCATACAGAAGGGTAAGCAGTAGGGCTAGCAGAATCACCTAAGATAAGATAAGATGTTTATGGTCACTGTACAACAACATTTTGTTTAGTATATCCACATAAACACATACAGTAGCAGCATCAACAAAGAAAGAAATGCTGATTATTCTATCCTGTCACCATATCCTGCTCTCTTATTTGTTGTCTCCCCAGGCCCCCACACACATGTAAAGCATTTTTGAAAGCTTTATATACATTCCAGATAATATAATATATTATTATTAATATTATTATAACCAGTTATCTAAAGTAACTAAGTAGTCTACATTTACTAAAGTACTGTATTTAAGTACAGGTTTTAAGTATAGCCTATACTTTACTGGGGTATTTCCAAAGATGCAGAATAGAATCATTTTGGTCTATTCTGCAGCTTAAGGCTGCATCGCATGCAGGCACCATGGCAGGCAGAGTGCCACAGTCTCTCCTAGAGATGGGATTTATGGCTCTTTGAAGTGAGCCGGATCTCTAGGATCCGTTCCTTTCAAAGAGCCGTTCAAAAGACTGGCTCATTCGAAGGAACGGCTCCCTACTGTGAACCGAATCATATATCGTTAATTTCAAAGAACCGTTCAAACGACTCGATTCGTTCACAAACGTCCCACCTACCCGCTCCGTGGCAAACACTGAAACAAACCGAATCGATTACACTGACCTACACAAACCCACGGGAATAATTTAGAAGCACTTTATCAGAAAATATAGTCTAACTAGTAACACTTGTGTAGCCTACTGTATGTTAATCTGACTTTAGTATAGGCTATTGTTTTCTTCCTGGACGTGCGTTTGTGGCAGGTTATTTTTAAATGGGATTTTTGACAGCTGGCTTCTCCCTTTCTTAACGGAACTCCGTTCCGGCTCCAAATGTTTTAACGGAACGGGGGTTCCGGCCGTTCCGGCTCACTTTCACCACTGGACATGGCACCAGTATGTTGCAGGGACTTACCCCCAGTCCAACCCTTGATGATGCTGAGTGCTAAGCATGTGGGCATTGGGTCCCATTTGTATAGTCGTTGGTATGACCCGGACGGGGGTCAAACCCCCGACCTCCCAGTCTCAGGGGGGACGACATGTCCCCACCAACTGTGAGATGACATCTAATCCCCCCATAACATGTTAAATCAAAGAAAACAAACTAGATTAATCAATGTTTTTAAAACACCACTGGATCATTGAATTGGTTTTGCATGAATAAGCTACTGTGTAGCTGCGACGATCAGGTCGCAGTTACTATCAAAACCTCCACCAGCTGTCAGTCAGTCTGTCCATCACGTCACAACACGCTTTTGCCCTACTCATAGCTTCGCCACCGTTGCCCCTATCCATGCCAAACTTTGCACACACACACACACACTCCTTGGCTGCCAAACCACAACCTCCACCCCTCATTTCTCACATGGCCCACTTCTAGCGCCACCATTAGGCTGATTCTTGCAAAGCACATTTTTGGACACTGCTCCTACAGATTTTGCCCTAAAATCACACAAAGTGGTACACAGTATCTCTAAAGTCACAGTCATCAACATGGATCAGTCCCATTTCCCATGTTCCCACCTGATTGGCTACCATGGCTACCATGGCCTTCTAAAGTTTGTGTATGCGACCTGACGGTCTCTTATCTCCCGATTAGGGAGTCTTACTGGTATAGTTACAACCAGGAGACATGTGACCTGTGTGGCTCATTCAGCTTGTGTGCTGAGGCTGCTGACATGAGGAAGGAATGAAAACAGGAGTGTGTGTGTGTGTGTGTGTGTGTGTGTGTGTGTGTGTGTGTGTGTGTGTGTGTGTGTGTGTGTGTGTGTGTGTGTGTGTGTGTGTGTGTGTGTGTGTGTGTGTGTGTGTGTGTGCGTGCATGCACAGGGGGGGTTGTAAGAAGGATAACAGAGTATATTTCAACATGCTCCACTCTGACACACAAGACAACAACCTGAGATCGGCTATTTTTGGCAAAGAGCATTGGTGTGGAGGGAAAAAAATAGCACACCAAGTACATTGTGAAAGGTGAAGTTTTACTAATAGTGGTTTGACTATAATGCATCAAAATCCACATTAACGTGAATCCAACACACACTGATGACAGTGCTCTCAAACAAGTCTTTGAAGCCATCTATGAAATATATGAACAGTTCAATCTGAAACAATGTTATACAATATTTAATGGGGTTCCTGTTCCAGCTCTCTGTCACCTAAGGGGGAAAAATGCTGAAGATCTCTGGATTGGAAATAAACACAGTAATGTGTAGAGAGAGCAGTTAAGATTGCAACTTTAAATTGTAAAAAAAGAAATGAACAGAAGAACATTGTACGTAAATTAGATACAGTACTACAGACTGACACACACACACACACACACACACACACACACACACACACACACACACACACACACACACACACACACACACACACACACACACACACACACACACACACACACACACAAACACAATGTATGTTAATCAGTGGTGAGGGGTGAAACTAGAGCAGAGCATATACAATCTATAACAGTATATAAACAATAGCAGAAGCAAAGCTTCAGACACACTCAGCAGAGACAAACGAAGAACTGACATGGTTGTATAAGTGCATATTCAACTCAAGGTGGAATGCATTGTGGTTATTGTGCTATTGTATTCACTGATCTTTTGTTGTTGTCTCTAATATTTATCAAACACATTATCATCATTCATTTTGGCTCACTTAAACTCACAATCTCAGGGAGAAAAACTCCACTACCCACAATGCTGTTATGTTGGTCAGACCAAATTCAGATGATTCAGGTCAGACTCTAGATCAGTGGTTCCCAATGAATTTGGGCTCAGGTCACCCCTGAAATCCTTTTCATTGTTACTTTATAGCACATTGTGTCTAATTAACAGTATGTAAATATGTAAATCTTTCACCAACAAGAAGAAGCCCTGCTCTATAGATATTTTATTTTACTTATTATACTACTTGCCTGTACCCATTATGTGCTACTGTAGATGTTTGGTGCTGGCTGGCTGGCTGGCTGGCTAGCTGGCTGGCTGGCTGCCTGCCTGCCTGCCTGCCGATGGCTGGGCATTCAATGAATCATTTCCTGTCTCACTTGTACATACAATTTTTTGCATAGTCATCATGCTGCATCATAATGATGCAAAATGCATCATCATTCATGCTGAAATACTAAAATATCTCAAAACACAGATTGACACACAAAAATAACTCAGGATTGAGTTGATCGTGTCCCAAACAACAACAAAATAAGATCTGGTTGCCCCAGAGGTGAACTGGCCCTTTAAGAGATGAGACCTTTTGTGACAGGCAAAGAATTCTCTCTCTCTCCACGGCTTTGAGAGAGAGAGCGAGAGAGAGAGAGAGTTTAGGCTATATTTCAAGTCTTAGATAGAATTTGATTATTGGCTGATGATAAAACTAAACTGGCACTAGGAGATGTGTGAGTATTCAACACATTCTGTGATCTGATGATTGTGCAACAGAAGTAAACTGCAGCTAAATGATCTGTGTGGTGTTGTGTAGAGATCAGCACGAGAGGAGAGGATGTGGTGTGGTCACAGAGCAGGCTGTAGAATAGATCATGTGATGAGAAATAACAGAAGTGAAACCACCTAACCACTTCCCTGTGTCCTGCAAAGAACACTTGCGTCTCTGCAGCCAACATCTCTACAGTCTTCTGTACTTTTGAAAAGAGTGAAGTGTTCAAAAGTACAAACTAAGTACTTTTTATTTTGATATCAATGCATTGCTTTTTGTAAATAAATATGTGTTTTAGTTTACTGGGTATAGAATGCAAGAAACAGATTTACAAGTTGATGACCATTTTCAGGAGTAAGTGCATGTATGAGTCATGAGCCCCTAGGCACGGATGTGTACTCCCTCCTACTCCAAAGTGTGCATTCAGCTCATGTGCTGAGGCTGCTGACACGAGGAAGGACTGAAAACAAAGTGTGTGTGTGTGTGTGTGTGTGTGTGTGTGTGCGTGCGTGCGTGCGTGCGTGCGTGCGTGCGTGCGTGCGTGCGTGCGTTCGTGCGTGCGTGCGTGTGTGTGCTTTTGTGCTTTGAGTGAGACAGGCGGGGGTTGTAAGGAGAACAAAGTATGTTTCAATATGCTCCACCCCCCCCCCCCCCCCACACACACACACCTTACTGACTTAAAATCACTGAAAAATAACTGAAAGAATCGGAAACCGAAAACCTTTTTTTGATGAATGACAATGGTTTTGATATTAGAAAACAAATAAGGCAGAAACATTGACACTTTACTTATTTCTCTCTCTCTCACACACACACACACACACACACACACACACACACACACACACACACACACACACACACACACACACACACACACACACACACACACACACACACACACACACACACACACACACACACACACACTCTCTCACACACTCTCTCACACACACACTCTCTCACACACACACACACACACACACAGGCGTCACAAGGGGGGGGGAGTGGGACTGAGTTACTATTATTTTATACTTTAGCTATTGAAAAATAGCAGATGTACAAGCTCACAGCGCGGCACAAAGTGAAACACACACACGCACGCACGCCAGTGAGTTCGGCTATTTTCGGCAAAGAGCATTGGTGTGGAGGGAAAAAAGAGCAGACCAAGTACAGAGTGAAAGGAGAAGTTTTACTAGTGGTTTAACTAGTGCATAAAATCCACATTAACATGAATCCAACACACACTGATGACAGTGTTCTCAAACAAGTCTATGAAGCCATCTATGAAATCTATGAACAGTTCAATCTGAAACAATTTTATACAATATGTAATAGGTTTCCTGCTTCAGCTCTCTGTCACCTAAGGGGGAAAAACGCTGAAGATCTCCGGATTGGAAATAAATACAGTAATGTGTAGACAGAGCTGTTAAGATTGCAACTTTAAATTGTAAAAAAAATAAGAACATTGTACGTAAATTAGATACAGTACTACAGACTGACAGACACACAATGTATGTTAATCAATGGTGAGGGAGGGGTGAAACTAGAGCAGAGCATATACAATCTATAAAGGTATAAAAAATAGCAGAAGCAAAGGTTCAGACACACTCAGCAGAGACAAATTAACTAACATGGTTGTTTAAGTGCATATTCAACTCATGGTGGAATGCATTGTGGTTATTGTGCTATTGTATTCACTGATCTTTTGTTGTGTCTCTAATATTTATCAAACACATTATCATCATTCATTTTGGCTCACTTAAACTCACAATCTCAGGGAGAAAAACTCCACTACCCACAATTAGGGGTGTGAAAGAATATTCTTTATTCGAATATTCGTTTGAATGTTAACAATAAAAGAATATTCGAAAGTAAAAAATTGAGGTTCGAATTAATTTATATTTAATTAAAACAAATCTACCACACTTCTCGCGAGATTCTGGGCGCATGGAACAATAAAAGGTGGCTGGTCTCGCAAGGCAGAAGTCTCCATTCACTGCTGCAAAAGTGGGCTGATCTACAAGTCCACAATGCGTCGCTGATCCAATACGTTGTGGGCTTGTAAATTAAGGGTGCCTATTTAGCGACACCGTCATGCGGCGAAGAATAAACCTCCAGCTGCTTAACTTTCCCTTCACACTGTCACTGTCCGCCTCGCAGTGCACACACACACACACACACACACACACACAGTGCTTTTAAACTTGCTCACGTTGATTCAGAATGATTAACGAGTCAAGCTGAAACGGGCGACTCATTTGGTAGTGACGGGAAGGCAGACAACGAGACTTCTCCACCGAAAACACAATATAAAAAAGCATGGATTTCTTCTCTCACCGAGTCAGTCTCCCCGCACGCAGCCACGGTCACGGTAAAACTCCCTCCGTCACTCACACTGCTCTTGTAGACTACCTAATTTGGTTCAAACCAAAACATAATCCACTGGTGTGATTATAATTGCTCGTTTCATGTCGTGGCTGTTCCAACTCAATCACAGCTGCTGTGACGCTTTGCAACGGCGATGTGATTCTGCTCTTGCTTTTACCAACGCCAGGCAACGCCAGGCACGTGCACACAGACATCAAACGGGGCTTGAGCCCCTGCCCTTTTGAGAGAGAATTGTCCACCAAAAGGCCCTTTTAGAAATGTCAGCCCCTGCCTCTCTTAACATTCTTTTCACGTCCCTGACCAACGCGGACCTGCACACAGCAGCCTAAAGCGATAGAAGCGACTGTCTAGAATAAACTGCTTCGAAGTGAGAATGCTTCGAATTTTTGAATAATTCGAATAATTCGAATTTATTCAAATCAACAGTGGATTTTGAATTTTCACAATGCTGTTATGTTGGTCAGACCAAGTTCAGATGACTCGGGTCAGACTCTAGATCAGTGGTTCTCAATGAATTTGGGCTCAGGTCACCCCTGTAAATATAACCTTTTCATTGTTACTTTATAGCACCTTGTGTCTAATTAACAGTATGTAAATATGTAAATCTTTCACCAACAAGAAGAAGCCCTGCTCTATATATATTTTATTTTACTTATTAGTATATACAGTATACTACTTGCCTGTACCCATTATGTGCTACTGTAGATGTTTGGTGCTGCTACTGTAGATGTTTGGTGCTGTTGCATGCATGACTGCCTGCCTGCCTGCCTGCCTGCCTGCCTGCCTGCCGATGGCTGAACATTCAATGAATCATGTCCTGTCTCACTTGTAGGAGTGAGATGGTCCTGTTGCTGTAACATGAGGCAGCTATATACAAGTACAGGCCCTGGACATGGTACCAGTATGGCCAGGGATGAATTACCCAACGGGCACAATGGGCCCAGGCCCAGGGGCCCCTGAGCTAGGGGGGCCCCTGAGCTTGAGCCACCGTGTGACCGCGTCCCTGTTATTAACGTTGCGCTATTTGCCAGACACTATTTTATTAGTTCATGTCAAAAATAACCCCAAATATTCCTAAAACACCATGATACATGTTATACTGTAAGAGTTTAGCTCCTCAGTTTATCTATAAGACTTCAAAACAACAACAACATTACATTTTCTAATGTCCACGCATTACAACAATGTAGTGGTAGTAGATAAACCCTAACCCGATTAATCTAAATGGGCCCCCTCATTCATACCATAGCATCATATACTGTAACACTTGACTGTATGGTCCTTTAAGTATGTGTTACCACCAGCCTTACCTGGCTGCCTGGGACAATTCAGATTCTTTGCATAAACATAAAAAGCCCTATCAAATGTATAGGGAACAAACTCTTGCAAGAAGTATAATGAATAATGTATTATTAAAATATAGATAATAATTATCTAAAATAAATAAGTCAGCACCCAATTTTATATAAAGTAGGCCTATTGTTAGATTTTCTTTTGCTTTAGCAGCTAACATAAGAATGATGAAGAATCACACAGCAGAGAATAACTTTGAACCTGGCACCACTGTTTTTAGGGCAGAGGAGAGGGAAATAAACCCATCCAAAATGTTTTCAAGAATGCATGGCTACTATGTTATCTACACAATATTGTGTGTTATAGTTACCGTATAACTATTATACATTTCAGGGGCTCTGTTTTTGGGACTTTAAAAACTCGATTTTTTCTAGCGCGGCTGTGCCGCGCACACGGAACACACACCATCGCTATGTCGCTGTGCGGTCGTAAGAAGGGGGGCCCTTTGCATTTTGAGGCCCAGGGGCCCATTTTTTCATAGTCCGTCTATGAGTATGGCCCTGGACATGGTACCAGTATGTCGCAGGGACTTACTCCCAATCCAACCCTTGATGCTGAGTGCCAAGCATGAGGGCATTGGGTCCCATTTCTGTTGGTATGACGCGGACGGGGGTCAAACCTCGACCTCCTATCCCAGTCTCAGGGGGGACGACATGTCCCCACCAACTGTGAGATGACATTTAATCCCCCCATAACATGTTAAATCAAATAAAACAAACTAGATGAATCAATGTTTTTAAAACATCATTGGATCAGTGAATTGGTTTGGCATAAATAAGCTATTGTGTAGTTGCGACCGTCAGGTCGCAGACGCACTTACTATCAAAACCTCCACCGGCTGTCAGTCAGTCTGTCAGTCTGTCCGTTACGTCATGACACACTTTTGCCCTACTCATATCTCTGCCACTGTTGCCCCTATCCATGCCAAACTTTGCACACACTCCTTGGCTGTCAAACCACAACCTCCTCATTTCTCACATGGCCCTCTTCTAGCGCCATTTCCCATATTCCCTCCTGATTGGCTACCATTGCCTTCTAAAGGTTGTGTATGCGACGTGGCAGTCGCTTATCTCCCGATTAGGGAGTCTTAATGGTATAGTCCAAGTTACAACCAGGAGACATGTGACGTGTGACCTGTGTAGCGTTCCACTCCTAAGTGCACATTCAGCTCATGTGCTGAGGCTGCTGACATGAGGAAAGAATGAAAACAGAAGTGAGAGAATTGTTACATAAATGTCTAATTTCATCATCTGGGTTTTCCTGGAATAAGCCGTTTCAAAGAAGAGAAGAGCAGCTGTTTCCACATGAGAGGTACTACTTTACATAGTCACTTTAGTTCAGGGCTCATCACCATGTCAGCTTCTGTTAGACATTTTTCATCATTTTATTTTTGCCACACACATCCACACAAGTGGCCAATAATATTAGCAGAAACCAGGGGTCGCCAACATGTCCGTACACAGAAAAATGTGTCTCTACGGGGACTGCCCACAAGTCAGAATTGTATTAGTCCTACATCTCATTAGTCCGAATTTAGTTAGGGTTAGGATTAGGTTTATAGGCATATAGTTTTACTGAGGTTAGGGTTAGGTTTAGGCATAGTTTTACTGAGGTTATGTCTAGGTTTAGGCATAGTATATTTCACCAGGTTACTGTAACATCACCAGATTCTGACTAATGGGATGTAGGAATGAGATTTCTGACCAATGCCATGGCACCGTCTCTACAGTGCGCGCTCTCTCACTATTTGTATTTTGCTTTGCTTTTTATCTGAGCATGCAAGCACTTTGTAACTTTGTTAAGAAAGGTGCCATGTAAATAAAGTGTGTTTCATTAACCCTACACTTGAGTTAATCTATGGTTCCCTTCCAGATGCCATTACAGTATGTTTTTGGTCCAATAGATCGATACATCGTGCATTAGGCATCCTGATTAATGCAACATTTTGAGCTTCTAATCATTCTTAATAGTGTGGTTATGTTTTTACCCGGCACCTGAAGCCATGGGGGTTGAAAGTGCACATCACTTTTTTCCAACTATGTTTCTGTCTGTACCAACGCAGATTGGCTAATAAAGGCTGTGTGCTCATCTCCAGTGGTCAAGCAAAGAGGAACCTTATTATGCTCTTTGCTTGAGGACAGACAGCAAGAAGTAGTGGTTACACATCTGTGAATGTTGCCACATTTCCTCAAAGTTACAAATTTCAACAAACACTCTTTAGAAAACAAATAAGGAAGACACATTGACACTTTTCTTCTCTCTCTGCTGATATGCTGATCAGTCCATATTATAGTTTATAAATGAAACATTTACCATTTTGCAGTGGCTCAGTGCAGATTGGCAGGGTTGGAACTGCATGTGTCACATGAGGTGCATTTTGTAATTAAAACACTGGTCACATGGTACTTTCAGGGCTTCATGGTGCAGAGATAAAAAACACTTGGGCCAAGGAGAATGGGGTGTGGTGTAGTTGTAATAAAATAGTTGGTGGAATGGAGAGAAGTTGACCAAGTAACTCAAAACAGCTGCAGTAGAATAATGAATATAGTGAATTGTTTAGTCTGTCCAGTTGCAGAATTCAGAGCTTCATTGTGTAATATAAATCTCCTATAGAATGTATCCTGAAATATTTACTCTGTTGGGAAGATGGGTTTTCAAACACATACAGTGACATTACCAATCCTGGACTGAAAACTGTTGTAGCTTCTTAGTTAGGTTGGTTACTGTACGTCCAACATTTAGTATGAAACAATAAAGAGACAGTGATTATCCTTTGGATGGGGAACCCTGCCTGGCTTGTGTTGCCCTCTAGTGATTTATACAAGCACCAACAGGTGTCAGCAACTACAATCACAATATGACATACCCCTCCCCACTAAATGAACATGTGCACCCACACAAGAAAAGTAGCCCAAGAAAAACAAAACACATCAAGCACTGAAAATGTAAGTATAACAATACTTTTCTGAAATACCAAGAGGACAACAGAACAGAACTGTCAAAACAGGCCAGTACAACAATCATGTCCAGAGTAAGCCAAAACCAATGGGCTGAGGTAGACTATTCAGACCCTGACATGACCCTGGGGATTATTATGCCCCATTCTTCTGGGTGTCACTAAATACAAGATTCATACAAGCACTGACAATCACAATACATGACAAAAACAAGTCTGATTACATTACTTGTTTAAGCACTATTTCAGTGCACTCAGATAACTGTTACAGCAAACAAAGCCAACATGAATGTGTTGGACTTTAAAATGCCTTTATAAACCCCCCACCATGAAATCAAATCACTAGTTGTTAGCTTTACCTTTTTAACTATTTGTAACCACTTTAAACCTTAATAAATGTACACCTTATTATGAAATCCATGTTTAAGCAAGTACACAAAACAACCAGATGTCCTTTGTAATGTTATCTCAAAATATTAATTCAAATAAAAAAAAAATGAACAGGAAATAAATAAAATGTGCTCAATCGGGTGCTGGGTTCAGGTTCAATGCAATTCAATGCTTCACATTCAAGGAAAATGTACTTCAATGAAATCACCTTATTGACAGCCCCCCCCCCCGCCCAACTCCAAAGGACTGATTGATATAGTCCACAAAATATAAAGCTTCACTCTCTGCAAGCAAAAAAGGGCAGCACTTACAGTCCAGGAGATGGCGTGAGGGCTCTGTGTGAGTGTCTTTTGTGCACGGGTGGTCTTACGTGCTGGTGGTCCGTGCGCACGGTACTTTTAGGAAGCAAAGTCTGTTAGAGATGAGGGGCGCCACAGCAGGTCTCCTCCTACTACTATGATATACTGTCCAGCTAACGCACATTCACCAGTCCAACACTTGTAACTCAGTCTACAGACTGCTTTGTCACCAATCTGTTAAATACTGTTCATGAAATAACGTGTGTTACGTTAATTTCCTCATCAAACATTTCTCTCCTTCACACTGCCTCTGCTCTGTTTCAACTCCTCTCTCCATTCCTTCATTATCCTCATGCCCGCACCTGTGCCCAATAGAGCATCGCAGCGGAAGTGGTTTACTGGTGCCACTTAAAAATCGTCATTAATTTTCCCCATATACTTTTACAAAAATATGTATAACAATTATGTTAAGCCTAGAACCAAGCCATCCAGGATTGCAATGAATCATGACCATAAAACCTTTGATCCTATGTGAAATATATTTTTATATTAAATTATTTGATATACTGCATTTTAACTACCCTTTGTTTAGCGATTTTTGTTCTTTTCATAGAAACAAAGGTTGTATTTCACTGCCATCCTGGATGGCTTGGTTCTAGGCATAACATTATTGTTATCAATATTTTCTTTTAAGTCTATGGGGAAAATGAATGACGGTTTTTAAGTGGCACCAGTAAACCACTTCCGCATCTCACACACGCACGCATGCACGCAAATACACGCACACACACACCTTCCCTTCCCTCAGATAAGTCAAAATAAAACCCTTTACGGTAACAGGAAAATAAAACTTTGCAAAAAATAAAATAAAGGGGTGAATATGCACTTTTTAAACAACAAACATGAATCCCACACTTATAAGTATCCAACCGGGTTACAGAGATATAATATAATTTACTGCTGGTCATAATGCATTATAAACTCAACAGAACAGCTCATTATAACTACCAGGTAACACTTTACTTAATTTAAAGTTCGGGTCTATAATCCATTATAATAACACCAACACTCATTGCACTACACTGGCTGCTGATATACAGGCCAGAGCTGACTTCAAGGTGCTGCTCCTGACCTTTAGCTCTAAATGGTCTTGCCCCAACCTACATGTAAGATTTAATAGAACCATACATCCCTGCGAGACCATTAGGATGCCGCTCTGCTTAAAGTCACAAATCACAACAAAGTAACAGTTGGGGGAAGAGCATTCACACATTGAGCCCCCTGTCTTTGGAATGCACTCCCTCAAGCTGTCAGGGATGCAGAGACTCCTTAGACATTTTTAAATCTAGATTAAAAACGTATCTCTTTTGCCTACACTACAGTCTGCCTTAATCTCTGAACTTCACTTATATGACATAACCCTGGCCTGCGCAATGTCTTTTACATTGGGTTGTTTTATTTTATCCTTTATTTATTTATTTTTATTTTGTTTCTTCCATGTAGTTTTGTACTATTACATGGAAATTGTTTGACCATGTGTGCTGGCACTTTTTAATGTTTTTATTTTGTTATTCTTTTTTTTTTGTGGCTATTGTGTCTGCTGTTTGCCTTGTTGTGAAGTGCACAGAGACCCCTTGGGGTGATGTTGCACCATAAATAAAACATAAACTGAAAATAAACTGAAACACTTATAATGCTTCACAACATTCGTATAAACTTTATTATTGACTATAAGTTAAGGTTGTTATAATGTGCTGTTTCACTGACAGTATGACCAGCACTTATAACACATTATAAACGTTGTTATAAGAACTGTTGCCTAAAAGACATCAGTTGTAATCTGTCTCCAAAATGTCTGTCCTGGCCAGATTCTCACTAGAGGTCAAAGATCACACACAGAAGCCTCCTCTGACAGCTAAAGAATGCTCAGAATACACTCTCTGCACAGAAGACACGCTGAATGAACTCCTGAACAATTATTTAAGGCTATCTAAACATTGTCATTCATTAAATTAAGGTATTCAGTTTTCAGGTTTTTTGTCATTCTGATTCTGTGTGGCTCTACTTTGTTCAGTCTCATTCTGACCTCTGGAGCAGCAGTGATAACTGATAATTACTTTGATATGAAACACATTGAACTGTGAGTATTATTTGATGTGTTAGGCCTGCAGCATTACAAA
This sequence comes from Nannobrachium achirus, assembly GCF_963921795.1. NCBI lineage: Eukaryota > Metazoa > Chordata > Actinopteri > Myctophiformes > Myctophidae > Nannobrachium > Nannobrachium achirus. The sequence continues at coordinate 40,731,579 of NC_137831.1, read as the reverse complement.
TAAAAACTTAATTGACTTGTTTATATAATGATCCTTGATTCATTATGACTGAGATTTTACTCTACATAGATATACTGTAGGCCAGGGATTCCCAAACATTTTTGGGTCAGGGCACCCCTGGAAATATTATTTTCATCCGAGGCACCCCTACATTATATTCATAATTTCCACTCCCAACACTGTATATTTATGCCATATTTTAGGGGTTATGTTGCAAGGAAAACGTTGAGATAATAGTCATTTTGATTAGAACTGACTGAGAAATAGTGTTGTACTTTGTTTAAAATTATACCAAATATTGTTTTAAGTGTCCGAATGAATTCCAAATATTATCAAATTATCTCGCGGCACCCCTGGACTGCCGTCACCGTCACCCACTTTGAAAACCCCTGCTGTAGGCTAATGTGTATGACTGTTGTTCTGTTTTATTTTATAATCACTAAGAAGACGTTTGTAGTGGCTCAGTGGAACTGTGCCAGGTGAGATTGTGCTTGGTTTAGAACACTGGTCTATACTAGATGAAGAAAAGTGACATTTTGAGAAACTATAACATATGGTCAAACATTGGCCAAATTGTCAAATAATATAAGAAAGAGGAAAAACTGGTGAAAGTAGCTGATCTACAAGCTCACATTGAAGGGTACCTATTGGTAACTTGTAGTATGAAGTTGGTTCTCAAAGTGGGGTCCTCCAGGAGGGGAGGGACCCCCAGGGAGTTAAACGATCTTATCTCAGTCATGGGGGTCCGTGGCATACGTTTTTAAATGGGGGTCCGCTGGCTAATAAATATCAAGTTGGTGGTCCTTTACATGAAATTGTTTGAGAACCACTGGCCTATGAGACCAAAGACATTTAATATGACCAAAGACAGTGCTGTGCTGTTTCGCTTTGGTCGAGTACAACTACTGTATTTACTCAACGTAATATTGCCCTCTAGTGGTAGAAAAACGCAATGAAGGGCCACATGCTGGTGTGATCATCCACACTGGATCTGACCTGCAGTGCCAAACAGTGGAAACCTCCATGACTTTATGTCTTATTGTAGGCTGATAATTAGAATAATACAAACATAGAAGTGGTTAATAATTAAAAGTGTTGTATAAGTTTGTTTAATTTATTAGTTCAAGTCCTATTTTCGGATAGAAGCCTAATCAGACATTGCTATATAGTGTTTGTTCAGTAACAGGGGTCCCAGACTCTCTTGCTCTTTAGTAAACAAAGAAACAAAATAAAACATAGGCTTACGTTTTCAGGTGGTTCACCTTTTTCATCCAATCAGGACTCAGAGAGTCCATTTATCAATCCAAATTGTGTCAGCTTATTTTTCGTGTCATCACTTCCAATTTAATGTCATGTGTTTATCGTGTATCCTATACGGTTTTGGCTCCTGATTTAAAATGCATTCTGTTTACTGAAAAGCTGAAGAGACAGAGGGACCCCCAGGCCTACTGGTCCAACACCCTAGAACACTGGTTTTCAACCTGTTTCATGTCAAGGTCCATTATTTATTCAGCATTAGAGCCACGGACCACCATTTGATTACATTTAGCCTCTCAGACCCAAAATATTCATTGTGTTGTCGTTGGATACGATTTTGTCCACAATTCCATGCTGTATTGATGTTGTTCCATAGGAGAGATAACAGGCAGATGTTGATAATTAAAAAATAAAAAATAAAAATCTATAATACCTATAATTGTGTATACGTCTTTGTAAATCAAGTCATGCAGATATTTAAGAATTTCATTTTACCCTCTCAAGGGTTAAAGATCTGTAAGGGTCCATAAAAAATAGGAATTAAATTCCAAAAAGGTAGCACATCCCCAATGTTTAAATCAGGAGGACAAAGTACTCACATTTCCACTTATTTATTGGCACACACCAAAAAAGTCTGTAAGGGTCCATTTGGTTACCAACTCTCCTTCATTTAGCTGGAGACCACCAGGAACCCCCTCAAGTAAATGGTGGTCCCCAGACCACTAGTTGAGAACATACTATATTTAGGCCAACCTGCTGTTTGAGGGTTAGGCTAACCCTAAACCCTAACCCTATCTTTGTATATGAGCTTTGGTTATTTTTTATAGTTTTAAAACACTTTTTAAAGTTAACGTGAAAGTGGTTGCTGGGGGTCCCCAGTAAAAGTAGAGTAAATACAGCATCAAAATCATTTGAAGCACTTCTATCCATTTATACGTTGTTGGCTATTCAAAAATAGCAGATGTACAAGCTCACAGCGTGTCACTTCGTGCCGAACTGTGAGCTTGTATATCTGCTACTTTCTCTTTTTTCCTTCCTGTTGTCTGGGGGTCCCTGGCGCTACACATTTTTCAGATGGGGGTCTGCGGCCAAACACTGTACAATGTGGGGGTCCTTGACATGAAAAAGTAACAGTTTTGGACATACAAGGTTTCCACCTGACAGCAGTGATGTTCAGCAGATAGTGTTCCTCTGAGGCCAAGGGCTTTCACACTCTTTATGGCAAGGACCCCCAGAATTATATGGATTTGGTTGAGGACCCCCATCTCAAAGTGTTTTGTGCCAGGGACCACCAGATAAGAAGACTTTTGTTAGAAATGTTTTGTTTATTTTTTTATATAAAAGAAATCTTCAAAAAAGATTTTTCAAAAATAGCATATCTTGTAGATCTGCTATTTTTGAATAGCCAAAGCATAAAATATGGTTAAAGTGGTTAAAATGATTACGATGCTATATTAGCCAATTATACTGGGGACCCCCTCATTTTCAGGTCGGGATACCAACTTTATCCAATCAATCAGGATAGAGAACTCAGTCAGATTTAACAGGTGAAATTGAAAGTGATGACACCTAATAGACATGAGCAGACCAAACTGGAAGTGGAACAGTTTAAAATGTAGAGGGAGGTCAGTTCCTTTAGAAAGTGAAATATCCCTTTAAGCCACAGATCCAGCATGTTGCTAAGCCTTAGGCCTAGCCTAGGTCATACATTGCCCCTTCATGCCCTGAATGAATACTCTTTTAAATGATTGACCCAAATAATGATGATATCACAGGTATCTGTCGTGCTCTAACAGCAGAATATGATTTGTGATATGATATGTAGTAGGGATTTAACGAAAAAGTCAACAAGTCGACTTCATTACACAAGTCGCCACCCACCAGAGAAAGTCGGGGGTTGAAAAAAAAATCTTTTGTATTTTTTTCTATCATTGTTTTTGCTCCGTGTGTGTGTCTGTACAGAATTCAAACAGTAGGATTGCTTATTGTCAAGGACGTTATGATCCAATATTACAGTGCTACATTAAATTTGGTATAACATGGTTCTATTGTGAAAATAGCATATCTACATGCTCACAACAATGCGAGGCGTTGTGAGCATGTAGATCGGCTATTTTCACAATTTCTGCCTATAAATATTTGACAATTTGGACAATGTCATTTTAGAGGTATTAAAAAGTCCTTAAATAGGCACTTTAGAAATGTGAAGATACCCTCTATACACTTAAACTTTATAAAATAATTGGGGGGTCTTGTGTGATGTGATGACGTCATCAAACAAGTCGACTTCAACTCAACTTTTTACTGACTCGAGTCGACTTGCAAAAATCCCAAGTCGTCCTAAAATATATGATGAGACCAAGACGTTTAAAATGAAGCTAGTGATGTTCTGTTCTGTTTTGATTGACTGTAACTATTTACTCAATGTTATATTGCCCTCTAGTGATAACAAAACGCAATAACAGGCCACATGATCACAGACTCGTTTTCCAAGGCTGGTGTGATCATTCACACTGGATCTGACCTGCAGGGCCAAACAGTGGAAACCTTCTGTCTTATTGTAGGCTGATAATTAGAATAATACAACTATAGAAGTGGTTAATCATTAAAACGTGCTATAAACGTTTTATTTTTCTGTTTTTTAGTTAAAGATCTATTTTCATATCTTGTAGCTCTATATTATTCATTAGCCAAAGCATAAAATATGGTTAAAGTGGTTGAAATGATAACCAATTATGCGGATTTTCAGGTTGGTAAACCAATTTCATCCAATCAGGATAGAGAACTGGTGAAATTGGAAGTGATGACACCTAGAAATGGAAAATTGAAACGGGAACAGTAGAAGGTTGAAGTCGCATGAACTCTTTTATGATTGGAAAATATTTTTCTGTTTGTGTTTGCTAAAGCATTGGAGAAATCGGGAGAACCCTGTTATTTAGCAAACCCTCTATAATGCTGATTAATATCAGAACATACTGTATAGTGCTTTAACCTTCTAACAAAATACTGTAAAATGTGATTTTGTTTTCACCAAAAAATATCACTTACCCTGCAGTACCTTTAAATGTATAATAGTTAAACATAATACTATAATTATTTTCATAGCTGGCATGTCTAAGAGACGTTCCTAAGCAAAACATAGATCTATAGGCACAGCACAAAGTGACACTATGAGCTTGTATATCTGCCATTTTGAATAGCCAAATATAAAATGTGCTTAAAGTGGTTAAAATTATTGTGACACTATGTTAACTAATAATTAAAAGGACACCTGGGGGTCCCCAGACCCCACTTTGAGAACCAAATGCTTTCAGTTTTTAAATCAACAGACATAATCAGCACAAACTCTGCAATTAATTCTAGACGAAGGATATTGATTATATAATTATAATAAAAAAATATGAATAACAAACAGATGCGCTTTTCAAAGAGAATGAAAGTTGGACGTTTATTGTCATTAAAGTTGATAACAATGTACATACATCTTTAGCAGTCATGATATTCTTGTCCAACTCAACTATACAAATATAGACAATAATTACTCATGACATTTTCTACTGTCCTTCACACTTCAAGGAAAAATACGTCCAAAACCAAGACTCATACATGAATGAAGAAAATCAGAGCATCTTTCTATAGAACATCATGTAGTTTATATATGATAGAGTTTAAAAAGCAACAGCATGGCATAATACATGTCTTATTGACTCTATGCATGCTAGATTCTTATGTGAACATGTGAAACAAACAGCAAACATCACATAGTTGTAGCTCTGAACAATATATCAACCATCATTTACAAGCTCTATACAGTCTGGCTCATATAGTCTGGCTCCAGCCCAGGGGCGTCACAAGGGGGGGAGTGGGACTGAGTTACTAGGGCCCAAGGTGGAGGGGTGTTCATTATGTTATACTTTAACTATTGAAAAATAGCAGATCTACAAGCTCACAGCGCGGCACCGAATGCCGCGCTCTGAGCTTGTAGACCTGCATTTTTTGAAACGTTGTGAAAATGTGTGCAAGTCTTTGAATATATGCATTAAGGGAACATTTGTAACTCAAATTTTGCTTCTGGGGGGTCCCTGGAACGAAATATATTGACATGGGGGTCCGTGGCCAATCATTTTGGGGGTCCTTCAAAAGTTTGAGAACCACTGACAGAAACAAAAATTAGAAGGATTTAGAAAACATTTATAGAATCGGGTCAAAAATACTCAAAGAGCTCATCTGCTATTTTTCAATATTTAAAGCATTAAATAATGCATAATAATGTGTTCCCCCAATCTAAATGGGTTAAACCCCCTATGAAGAACATTCATGGGGGGCCCAAGGTGGAGGAGCCTGTCATTATTTTATACTTTAGCTATTGAAAAATAGCAGATATACAAGCTCACAGCGCGCTACCGAGTGCCGTGCTGCGAGCTTGTAGATCTGCTATTTTTTTAAACGTCGTGAAAATGTGTGCAAATCTTTGAATATAGGCCTATGTATTTTTTAAGCGAACATTTGTAACTAAAATTTCGCTGCAAGCTTGTAGATCTGCTATTTTTTTAAACATTGTGAAATGTGTGCAAATCTTTGAATATATATATTTTTTAAACAAACATTTTTAACTCAAAGTTTGATTCTTGGGGGTCCCTGGAACTAAATATTTTGAGACAGGGGTCCGTGGCCAAATAAATACATATCATTTTGGGGGTCCTTCACATGAAAATGTTTGAGCACCACTGACATAGAAACGTAGGGTTTTTCAAAAAACCTTAGAAGGATTTGAAATATTCAAATACTAGCACAAACTTTCATGGTTAGAAAAAGATAGCAGATCTACAAACTCGCAGCGCGGAACTCGGTGCCGCGCTGTGAGCTTGTATATCTGCTATTTTTCAATAGTTAAAGCACAAAATAATGTGTAATAATGTGTGGGTTAAACCCTAGCCTGGCTCCAGCCAATAGACCCGCCCACTCTCTGAGTGAACTGCATCTCTTGGTCTGGATGTGTCATATGACGTGGCTCTTGCTAACGAAAACCTCTCAAACCGAGCGAAACCGACCAATGAATTCAAAGCAAGAGAGAGGGGGGGTGGGGTGAAAATCAACAGAAACATTGGAGGGAGGGGTGGCTGCGTGGCTCACCAGAGTTCTTAATTGCTCCCTTTGAACTTCAAAAGGGCAGTCATTGATTGAGCCATACAAGTGTCGAATAGCTCGTTAGTGATTCTCTCTAATCAGTGAAACATCAAAGACAGTGACCTGTTGGGTGCATGTCATTGAGGGGAGGGGGAGGAGGGATTGTTTTGTGTGCAAAAGTCAAACACAACCCCTCCCACCAGATCGCTTGTGATTGGGAATTTCAAATTTGAAATCCCCTCCCCTTTTCAATCAAATAGTATGCAGACAGGCTCAGACTCTTAAGCTCCAGCGTAGAGTCTTGAAATCAGGCTAGTTAAACCCCCTATGAAGAACATTCATGGGGGGCCCGCAGTGAATCCTTGTACCCAGGGCCCAGAATTTGGTGCGACGCCCCTATACGGTAGTTACTTCACAGATAAAATTATTACAAAGCATAATGTCAAAGGGTACATATTAAACCAAGTTAACCCGAACCCATTCAGAGGGTGCAAATTAAACCAAATTGACCCTAACCCACGCTGCGAGCTTGTAGATCTGTTTTTTTTTTTTTTTTTTTTACATTGTGAAAATGTGTGCAAATCTTTGAATATATGTATTTTTTAAGCGAACATTTGTAACTCAAATTTTGATTCTGGGGGGTCCCTGGATCTAAATATTTTGAGATGGGGGTCCGTGGCCAAATAAATACATATCATTTTGGGGGTCCTTCACATGAAAAAGTTTGAGCACCACTGACATAGAAATGTAGGGTTTTTCAAAAAACCTTAGAAGGATTTGAAATATTTAAATACTTGGACAAATTTTCATGATTTAAAAAATAATTAGCAGATATACAAACTCGCAGCGCGGAACTTGGTGCCGTGCTGTGAGCTTGTATATCTGCTATTTTTCAATAGTTAAATCACAAAATAATGTGTAATAATGCGTGGGTTAAACCCCCTATGAAGAACATTCATGGGGGGCCTGCAAACCAAATTGACCCTAACCTAACTGTTACTAGGGCCCAAGGTGGAGGAGCCTTAATTATTTGATACTTTAGCTATTGAAAAATAGCAGATCTACAAGCTCACAGCGCGGCACCAAATGCTGCGCTGCAAGCTTGTAGATCTGCTATTTTTTTAAACATTGTGAAATGTGTGCAAATCTTTGAATATATGTATTTTTTAAACGAACATTTTTAACTCAAAGTTTGATTCTGGGGGGTCCCTGGAACTAAATATTTTGAGACGGGGGTCCGTGGCCAAATAAATACATATCATTTTGGGGGTCCTTCACATGAAAATGTTTGAGCACCACTGACATAGAAACGTAGGGTTTTTCAAAAAACCTTAGAAGGATTTGAAATATTCAAATACTAGCACAAACTTTCATGGTTAGAAAAAGATAGCAGATCTACAAACTCGCAGCGCGGAACTCGGTGCCGCGCTGTGAGCTTGTATATCTGCTATTTTTCAATAGTTAAAGCACAAAATAATGTGTAATAATGTGTGGGTTAAACCCCCTATGAAGAACATTCATGGGGGGCCCGCAGTGAATCCTTGTACCCAGGGCCCAGAATTTGGTGCGACGCCCCTATACGGTAGTTACTTCACAGATAAAATTATTACAAAGCATAATGTCAAAGGGTACAAATTAAACCAAGTTAACCCTAACCCATTCAGAGGGTGCAAATTAAACCAAATTGACCCTAACACACGCTGCGAGCTTGTAGATCTGTTTTTTTTTTTTTTTTTTTTACATTGTGAAAATGTGTGCAAATCTTTGAATATATGTATTTTTTAAGCGAACATTTGTAACTCAAATTTTGATTCTGGGGGGTCCCTGGATCTAAATATTTTGAGATGGGGGTCCGTGGCCAAATAAATACATATCATTTTGGGGGTCCTTCACATGAAAAAGTTTGAGCACCACTGACATAGAAATGTAGGGTTTTTCAAAAAACCTTAGAAGGATTTGAAATATTTAAATACTTGGACAAATTTTCATGATTTAAAAAATAATTAGCAGATATACAAACTTGCAGCGCGGAACTTGGTGCCGTGCTGTGAGCTTGTATATCTGCTATTTTTCAATAGTTAAATCACAAAATAATGTGTAATAATGCGTGGGTTAAACCCCCTATGAAGAACATTCATGGGGGGCCTGCAAACCAAATTGACCCTAACCTAACTGTTACTAGGGCCCAAGGTGGAGGAGCCTTAATTATTTTATACTTTAGCTATTGAAAAATAGCAGATCTACAAGCTCACAGCACGGCAACAAATGCTGTGCTGCAAGCTTGTAGATCTGCTATTTTTTTAAACATTGTGAAATGTGTGCAAATCTTTGAATATATGTATTTTTTAAACGAACATTTTTAACTCAAAGTTTGATTCTGGGGGGTCCCTGGAACTAAATATTTTGAGACGGGGGTCCGTGGCCAAATAAATACATATCATTTTGGGGGTCCTTCACATGAAAATGTTTGAGCACCACTGACATAGAAACGTAGGGTTTTTCAAAAAACCTTAGAAGGATTTGAAATATTCAAATACTAGCACAAACTTTCATGGTTAAAAAAAGATAGCAGATCTACAAACTCGCAGCGCGGAACTCGGTGCCGCGCTGTGAGCTTGTGTATCTGCTATTTTTCAATAGTTAAAGCACAAAATAATGTGTAATAATGCGTGGGTTAAACCCCCTATGAAGAACATTCATGGGGGGCCCGCAGTGAATCCTTGTACCCTGGGCCCAGAATTTGGTGTGACGCCCCTATACGGTAGTTACTTCACAGATAAAATTATTACAAAACATACTGTCAAAGGGTACAAATTAAACCAAATTGAAACTAACCCATTTGTCAGAGGGTGCAAATTAAACCAAATTGATCCTAACCTATTTGTAACTGTCAGAGGGTACACGTTAAACTAAATTGACCCTAACCTAACTGAGTTACTTGGGCCAAAGGTGAAGGGGCCTGTAATTATTTCATACCTTAGCTATTGAAAAATAGCAGATCTACAAGCTCACAGTGCGGCACCAAATGCTGCACTGACGAGCTTGTAGATCTGCTATTTTTTTAAACATCGTGAAAATGTGTGTAAATCTTTGAATATGTATTTTTTAAACAATTTTTTTCAACTCAAAGTTTGATTCTGGGGGGTCCCTGGAACTAAATATTTTGAGACGGGGGTCTGTGGCCAAATAAATACATATCATTTGGGGGTCCTTCACATGAAAAGGTTTGAGCACCACTGACATAGAAACGTAGGGTTTTTCAAAAAACCTTAGAAGGATTTGAAATATTCAAATACTAGCACAAACTTTCACGATTAAAAAAAAATAGCAGATCTACAAACTCGCAGCGCGGAACTCGGTGCCGCACTGTGAGCTTGTATATCTGCTATTTTTCAATAGTTAAAGCACAAAATAATGTGTAATAATGCGTGGGTTAAACCCCCTATGAAGAACATTCATGGGGGGCCCGCAGTGAATCCTTGTACCCTGGGCCCAGAATTTGGTGCGACGCCCCTATACGGTAGTTACTTTACAGATAAAATTATTACAAAACATATACTGTCAAAGGGTACAAATTAAACCAAATTGATCCCAACCTATCTGTAAATGTCAGAGGGTACACATTAAAACAAATGGAAACATTTGACAGAGGGTGCAAATTAAACCAAATTGATCCTGAGCCATTTCTTTACTGTCAGAGGGTGCAAATTAAACCAAATGGATCGCAACCTATTTGTAACTGTAAGAGGGTACAAATCAAATGGATTGCAACTGTCAGAGGGTGCAAATGAAACCAAATTGACCCTAACCCATCTATCAGAGGGTGCACATTAAACCAAATGGACCCTAACACATTTGTCAGAGGGTATAAATTAAACCAAATTCATCCTAACCTATTTGTAAATGTCAGAGGGTGCAAATTAAACCAAATGGACCCTAACGCATTTGTAAGAGGGTGCAAATTAAACCAAATTGATCCTAACCCATTTGTCAGAGGGTGCAAATTAAACCAAATTGGCCCTAACCATTTTGTCAGAGGGTTTTGTAACCCTAACTCCTAACCACCTCATCATCGTTGTCATGGCAACCCTAACCTAACCCTCCTCCTCCTCCTGCTGCTCCTCTCTCTGACACAGAGACACTGAGTCGTCTTTAAAATACAAATAGAACCCAGCATAGAGTGGTTCAGTGAACCTGGACTGGTAGGTGTGTAAGTGTGTCAGTGAGTCAGACAACACTCTGTAGAAGGACAGAGTGCCGGCAGGACAGTCCAAATACACTCCTACTCTGTTGGAGCCAGAAGGCCTGACAGGGAGGCCAGTGAGCTTCTTATTGTGATACACTATGTAACTGTTATCACCACCATCACAAACCAGACACCAGGACTTGTTATTCTGTCCAAAGATACAGTCATCACCAACACCCTGTCTTTTGATTGATCTGTATGACACTGCTATCCTAACCCATCTACCACTCCACTCCACCTCCCAGTAAGATCGTCCAATCAGACTCTCTCTACACATCACCTGTCTGAAGACTGTAAATCTGTCTGGGTGATCAGGATACTTCTGATCCTCATCCACATTGGTCACCTTCCTGTTGCTGTCAGACAGAGAGAGGTATCTCCCTGCCGTGTTTGGATCCAGTGTGAGTTCACACGCACCTGATGAGAGAACGAGATGCAACACAACAACAGTTTACAAACAAATAAAACGTAATAATTCTGTTTTTTGTTTTGTATTTATTTTTTCTCACAAACAACAGGAAGACTGTCCTCCACAGGATACATGAGACACATAGCACAAAGCTGACTGTACTGTAATCATTTAGTTTTGTATTTAATTTTTCCCAACAAATTATTAAAAATTAAATGAAAAGGTTATTGAGAAAACACGGTCTGCTCACGTATTAGGAGGGTAGTATGAGTCACCAGAAAAAAAATGGGTTTCAATGAATCTATCATGGTTAAAATGGAGTTTGAAGTTACAATGGGTGTGTATGTGGAGAGGCCCTGAGCCTGCAACATTTACATCAAATATGTAAATACTGAATATAGTAAATTAAAAACTGTCCAGGGTGTTCATAAAAGAGCCTGATTAGATAATAAAGTGACCAAACGTTCCCTTTAAGCTGTTCAAAAATAGCCGATCTACAAGCTCACAGATCGTCATACCGCGATGCTCTGTGAGCTTGTAGATCTGCTATATTTTTATTTTGTTTTATTTCTTTCACCCTGAAAATGTAGAACTACCTTCTGTAAATTGTCTACATTTTCCATATGTACATGTCACACCGTATAATCCTCAGTGTTAATTTAACTCTAAAAAGTAGCCTATGAATACCAGTAAGACTCCCTAATCGGTTGGTCGCTTATCTCCACAAATATCACAACCTCCACCTCTCACGTCATACGGGCAGCCATAGTTACACCTGGAATGTTGAATCTCCATATATGGAGATAACCTACGCATCACACAAAGTCTGACCTCACCAGCTCTCTTCCCTAGTGAGAATTGCCCCTTTATATAGGGCTTGTTTGTGTATTGTATGACATCACGCCACATCATCAGCTGTGGACTCTGTGATGTCATCGTATCTCCATATATGGCCATCTCCGTATATGGAGATATAAGTCGTCCATGCCCAAGTATGGGCTGGTGAGGTATGACATCACACTGCTGACAATGATGTCAGCAGTGTGATGTCATACTGATGCGGAGATATGAGCAGGGCAAAGGTGTGACGTGTGACGTGTGACGTGTGACCGACCGACGGACGGCCGGTGGAGGTTTTGATACTAAACTGCGACCTACGGTCGCAATTATGCTAACCCATTTTTAACGCTGAGAGGGTAAAATGGAACCAAATGGGCCCTAACCCATAACTGAGAGGGTACACATTTTACCAAATGCACACTAACCCGTTTACTTGAGAGTGTGCAAAAGTAACCAAATGATGCAAACCCATTTGTAACTCTAAATAGGTACAAATTGAACCAAATGGACCCTCACCCATTTGTAACTGACAGAGGGTACAATTTGAAGCAAATGGACCCTAATCCTTTTGTAACTGTTAGAGGGTACAAATGGGACCAAAATGATCCTAACCAATGCATGACTCTGAGAGGGTACAAATTTAACCGAATGGACCTTAACCAGTTTGTAACTACCAGAGGGTACAAATTTAGCCGAATGGACCCTAACCAGTTTGTAACCACAAGAGGGTAAAAATTGAACCAAATGGACCCCAAGAGGGTGCAAATGGAACCAAATGGACCAACCCATTTATAAATCTGAGTGGGAAATGTAACAAAATGGACCCGAACAGCTCATCCGCACTGCCCGTGACGCAAGCGGCACAACACGACTCGAACAACGAAATCTCATTAAAACACGTTTGTTTCAATGAGACGTTGTCCACCCCTCCTTTTTGCTCACAGATTCTCTATTGAGCGAGGTTTTGCGGCGATGTCCATAGAGGTAAATGGCCATGTCCCGCCCCCAAACACTTTTTATTATTGTTCATGTATTTGATTGGTTCAGGCTATGTCGCTCGCGCCGCAAGCACCCAGAACGGCTTGTAAATATTGAAGCAGCCGACCCCTACTGGCCAAAGCTGGAACAGTAGGCGGGGGAAACTACATGCATGAGCATACGAGTTCAATGATGTCGAGTGACGTTCGTGTCTCGATGTAACATTTTGGCACATTCAGATCCACATCCAGATTGGCACATCCATTTCAATTCAACTTCAAATTCAAATTAGCGGGGCTATCTGCTCTCTATTATACTCTATGGCTATAACCCATATTATCAGGGGTGTCACAAGGGGGGGCAGGGGGGGAGTGGGACTGGGTTACTAGGGCCCAGGGTGGAGGGGGCCTTAATTAGCCTTATTCACGACCCGCCCACTCAGCATCCCCCGGGTGCTGAAGTCCCGTTTTGAAGGGGTAAATCCTGCTAGAGCCTATAGAGTTAGCACAGAAATCGCAAATTTAATGCAATTTCCGAATAGTAAAGTATAAAATACGGCTAGCATGATCAAGAACACAAGATAGTAAACGGCACAAAGCATTATAATTTACTTTACCGTTAGAAATAACGATTTGCTGGCTTTAAGTCCAGTATAGTTTCCCCTTCTAAATTGAAGTCAGCACCCGGGGAAAACTGAGAAACGGAAGTAGGTGGGCGGGCCGTGAATAGGGCTAATTATTTTATACTTTAGCTATTGAAAAATAGCAGATATACAAGCTCACAGCGCGGCACCGAGTACCGCGCTGCGAGCTTGTAGAAAGTCGTAGAAAAATGTGTGTAAATCTTTGAATATATGTGTTTTTTAAGCGAACATTTGTAACTCAAATTTGCTTTTGGGGGTCCTTGAGATAATTATTTTGAGATGGGGGGTCCGTGGCCAAATACGTATCATTTTGGGGGTACTTCACATGAAAACGTTTGAGCATCACTGACATTGAAACATTCAAAGACTTGCACAAATTTTCAAAAATAGCAGATCTACAAGCTCGCAGCGCGGCACTTGGTGCCGCGCTGTGAGCTTGTAGATCTGACCAGAATTTGGTGCATATTATAATATGAAAAGACTTGCACACATTTTCAAGACTTTTCAAAAATAGCAGATCTACAAGCTCGCAGCGCGGCACTTGGTGCCGCGCTGTGATCTTGTAGATCTTGTAGATCTGCCCAGAATTTGGTGCATACACATTTGTTTCAATGAGACGTTGTCCACCCCTCCTTTTACGCTCGCAGATTCTCTATTGAGCGAGGTTTTGTGGCGATGTCCATAGAGGTAAATGGCCATGTCCTGCCCCCATACACTTTTTATTATTTATTTATTTGATTGGTTCAGACTATGTCACTCGCGCCGCAAGCACCCAGAACGGCTTGTAAATATTGAAGCAGCTGGTCCCTACTGGCCAAAGCTGGAACAGCAGGCGGGGGAAACTACATGCATGAGCATACGAGTTCAATGATGTCGAGTGACGTTCGTGTCTCGATGTAACATTTTGGCACATTCAGATCCACATCCAGATTGGCACATCCATTTCAATTCAACTTCAAATTCAAATTAGCGGGGCTATCTGCTCTCTATTATACTCTATGGCTATAACCCATATTATCAGGGGTGTCACAAGGGGGGGCAGGGGGGGAGTGGGACTGGGTTACTAGGGCCCAGGGTGGAGGGGGCCTTAATTAGCCTTATTCACGACCCGCCCACTCAGCATCCCCCGGGTGCTGAAGTCCCGTTTTGAAGGGGTAAATCCTGCTAGAGCCTATAGAGTTAGCACAGAAATCGCAAATTTAATGCAATTTCCGAATAGTAAAGTATAAAATACGGCTAGCATGATCAAGAACACAAGATAGTAAACGGCACAAAGCATTATAATTTACTTTACCGTTAGAAATAACGATTTGCTGGCTTTAAGTCCAGTATAGTTTCCCCTTCTAAATTGAAGTCAGCACCCGGGGAAAACTGAGAAACGGAAGTAGGTGGGCGGGCCGTGAATAGGGCTAATTATTTTATACTTTAGCTATTGAAAAATAGCAGATATACAAGCTCACAGCGCGGCACCGAGTACCGCGCTGCGAGCTTGTAGAAAGTCGTAGAAAAATGTGTGTAAATCTTTGAATATATGTGTTTTTTAAGCGAACATTTGTAACTCAAATTTGCTTTTGGGGGTCCTTGAGATAATTATTTTGAGATGGGGGGTCCGTGGCCAAATACGTATCATTTTGGGGGTACTTCACATGAAAACGTTTGAGCATCACTGATATTGAAACATTCAAAGACTTGCACAAATTTTCAAAAATAGCAGATCTACAAGCTCGCAGCGCGGCACTTGGTGCCGCGCTGTGAGCTTGTAGATCTGACCAGAATTTGGTGCATATTATAATATGAAAAGACTTGCACACATTTTCAAGACTTTTCAAAAATAGCAGATCTACAAGCTCGCAGCGCGGCACTTGGTGCCGCGCTGTGATCTTGTAGATCTTGTAGATCTGCCCAGAATTTGGTGCATACACATTTGTTTCAATGAGACGTTGTCCACCCCTCCTTTTACGCTCGCAGATTCTCTATTGAGCGAGGTTTTGTGGCGATGTCCATAGAGGTAAATGGCCATGTCCTGCCCCCATACACTTTTTATTATTTATTTATTTGATTGGTTCAGACTATGTCACTCGCGCCGCAAGCACCCAGAACGGCTTGTAAATATTGAAGCAGCTGGTCCCTACTGGCCAAAGCTGGAACAGCAGGCGGGGGAAACTACATGCATGAGCATACGAGTTCAATGAGGTCGAGTGACGTTCGTGTCTCGATGTAACACATTTTGGCACATCCAGATCCATATCCAGATTGGCACATCCATTTCAATTCAACTTGCATTGAAATTAATAGCTGGGGGGTGGGGCTATCTGCTCTCTATTATACTCTATGGCTGTAACCCATATTATCAGGGGTGTCACAAGGGGGGGCAGGGGGGAGTGGGACTGGGTTACTAGGGCCCAGGGTGGAGGGGAACTTAATTATTTTATACTTTAGCTATTGAAAAATAGCAGATATACAAGCTCACAGCGCGGCACAGAGTGCCGCGCTGTGAGCTTGTTGAAAGTCGTAGAAAAATGTGTGTAAATCTTTGAATATATGTGTTTTTTAAGCGAACATTTGTAACTCAAATCTGCTTTTGGGGGTCCTTGAGATAATTATTTTGAGATGGGGGGTCCGTGGCCAAATACGTATCATTTTGGGGGTACTTCACATGAAAACGTTTGAGCATCACTGATATTGAAACATTCAAAGACTTGCACAAATTTTCAAAAATAGCAGATCTACTACCTGGAACCAAATGGACCCTAACTCATTCATAACTCTGAATGTTTGCATGTGGATTTGGGGTATTTAATTCACATTAATTAAAACCGATGTTTATGTCATGAGTTCATCCACACACCACACATGAACATAACGCAGTGATAAACACAATTTTCTTCTTAACACATTTTAGTTTTCACCATATATAAAATCATCAACCTGTATGAATGACACATCACCACATTAATAGTTAGATGAGAAATAAGTGTGTCACATTTTTGTTTTGTTTATTACGTCTCTCCCAGTGTGTAAGGACCTTAAGGGGGTACAAATGCAACCAAATGGACCCTAGTGTTGTGTGGCCAGACTGTTGACGCCGCGATTTAGAAATGCTCCCGTCATACAGTCTGGCATAACGAAAAAAGAACGGTGAGTATCCGGTTAAAGCAGAAGTGAAGCCTCCTCCCCACTTCCGTTTCGTTTTTAACATCTAGCACATTTATCCTAATATAAACAAAAATCATTAAGTATATTTAGCTTGCTGCTTAGCAGAAATGACATTTTAAAATATATTTTCATGAACAGAAATGCCAGTTTCCATTACTCGCAGTTTAGGAGCTGTAGATCCAGACTCTATATAGCATTCGGAGATTATGGAATAGTTGTCTGGCTACGCGAGACTAAATGGACCATATCCCATATAGTGGAAAGTAACTTACACAAGTAGTTTTACTCTACAAAACACACATTCACTTAAGCCCGATAGATCAAGGGTTTCCAACCTTTTCAGGTAAACCCCCACAATAATCATATTTGAACTGTAGGGACCCCCCACCCTGATAACTTGGATTTGTTGTAGTTTAGTTTAGTTTGACTCGGTTCCACAGATAAATCTTGTGAAAATAGCCGAACTACAAGCTCACAAGACCTTGCACTGCGAGTTTGGACCAAGAAGCAAAGAATTGAATTTGAAATGTTTGCTTTAAAAATATATATATATTCAAAGATTTGAACACATTTCAGAAATATTAGATCTACACGAAGTAACGTGCTATGCAGTGGTTTGATTGTGAAGCTATTTTCACTTATCTTGCTGGGGACCCCCAGTGGGGACCCCCTAGTTGGTCTATACACACACACACACACACACACACACACACACACACACACACACACACACACACACACACACACACACACACACACACACACACACACACACAGCTTAAATCTAAAACAACACAGATGCTTTCCCGGTTATAACGGGCATATTCAACTACTAAAATCAAAGCAGATTGAGCGCATTCCACTCTATCTCAGTGCTCAGTTCCCCATTAAAACCCGGAAAGCCTATAAAACCGAGAAGCATCTGTGTCATTTTTTAATTTTTTTGAATAAAAAAATAGAACACTTTCTGATAAATTAGGTTAAGATTTAGAAGGCATTTTTAGGCCATGTTTAGACAACAATGGTCTGTAGAGAAAATGGCTCTCACGGTTGCGTTGTCACTTTTTATCCAGCGTTTATAGGAACAAGTACCAGGGAATGAAACAATGTAGTTTGCATGACATGTTCATTGTCCATAGAGGGCGCTAGGTGGCGGTGACGCACTACCAGAGACAAGTGGTCCCTCCAGATTAGTTTTTATGTTCTTCAGTACAAGTGGAAAAAGTACTCAAATTCTTTACTTGAGTAAAAGTATCAATAATGCAATAAAGAAAATGTACTCTGTTACAATTAAAAGTTAGGAATTCAAAAGGTATTCAGTAAAAATATGAACGTATTGGCATCAAAGATGTAGACTACTTAAAATATAGGCTTACCAAAAGTAAAAGTACAAAATGTTTGAAAATAGTAGATAGCGATGCGACGGGTTGTGAGTTTGTAGATCGGCTATTTTCAAATTGTATAATTATCAGTATAAAATTATCAGGTATAAAATAGGTCTAAAGTGGTTACTGTTTTATAATATTATAATTTAAACCTGCAAAGTAACTAAACTAAAGTTTTCAAATAAATGTAGTGAATTAAAAGTACAACATTTGGATCTGAGATTTAGTGGAGCAGGAGTAAAAGAATTGGAAATTGGAAATACTCAAGTAAAGTAAAAGAATACCTCAAAACTGTACTTAAGTACAGTACTTGAGTAAATGTACTTATTTACTTTACACGACACAGCTCCAGAGCTGAGCCACCATGACATTGCACGTTTTGCTCTGTGTTGTGGTTTTACAGTTCCTGCTGTTCAAACAGAGGCGTGAGGCAGAGAGTTTTACAGATTTTCTTTTTCGAAAATGACATTCTCGTCTGAACAGAAGGCATAGCCTTAAAGGGCCATGAAACAGAAAAATCACTTTTTCTATAAATATATATTATATCAATGACAATGAGTCACTTGTGATAGGGAGCAGTGATATGGTTCAATTTGCCCATAGGCTTGGGGATTCAGAGCTTTCTGCTGTCTCTGTATTTATTTCTGTGTACTGTGGTAGTAATATTTATAGTGTAACAAATAAGTGTACTGTATGTAGTCTACAAGAAAATCTCACTAGGCTACTACATTTAGATGTACCTGCTGCTGTCAATCTAACAGCTGACAACCATGGACTGTGACCTCCACTTCTCCTCTGTGTCAGCATAAAACCTGTACTAAGTGATACTATACATGGTCATTGCAACTTAACCAGTCAGCCTTATTATAAACTGTATGGTACTTAGTATAGATGCTTAGTTTCTATCTCCATCTAGGGAGAGCATCTTGGTGTATAAGAAGTGTCCCATATGACACTTGAGGAGGGTCTTCTGCCCAACAGGGCAAAGCTCTGGCCAGCAGGCCAGAGCTCTCTATGCTGTGTATGCTGTATGCTGTTTCTCTGATGCTGATGAATCTTCTTCAATAAATGGTTGACTTCACCCTGACTGGATATTAATATTTTTCTATCACATCTGGCGACCACGAAGGGACCAATATTTCATCTTTACCATAGATGGATACTTGGTCAAAAGAACTCTGGGTTGAAGGAACATTTTTGGAAAGGAGATTTTTGAAAGCAGACCTAAAGCAGGTCCACCACCATGAAGAACAAAGAGGAGACCGCTACAGAAGCAACTTGCAAGCTATGCAAAACCAGCAAGAACTGACTTTCAAGCAGATCTACAAGGTCGAGACCTCACAGATTAACAATAATCTTGTGATGACTGCAGCCTGTGGTGACAAGGAGGGCAGATTGCTATTCACCAACATGGAGAGCAAGTCGGGCACCAAGAAACAACACAGACTGACAGCGGAGGTGACGAAATCGACACCATGTCGAACACCAACATGACTTTTGCCACAGTAGGAGGGGACGAAGCCAAGGAGACACACATGCGGTGTGAGAGCCACTGAACTGGAGCCCCCCAGCCCAGTGGAGATCCAACAGAAGCAGAGACATTAACCACCACAGGCCATAAGCCAAATGAAGATGGGCAGATGGAGGACAACGCCATGAAGACTACAACAATTATATGTTTGATATGAAGCTGAGTAATTTATATAGGAATAATATTAGCTAAAAGTTGAGATCTAAAATATGAGTCAACAAGGCATTTGCCACTAATGTAAGAATATTTGGTTTTATAGTCTAAACTCTGTTGTTTCAACATTGAAGAGTTGTCAGGCAGCTCCGGGAACGTGGTGACTGTCAAGGAAAACGCTTGAGTCAGACGGGAGTACATGCGGGCTCTTGATTTTGTAAAACAGAGTTTCAAAGTACAAACAAATATAGATTCACATTTACTAAATTCTAACTTTCTCATATCTCAGCGGAAAAGTTCTGTTTAAGAAAAGGAAAAAACAGTACCTGTGTAACTCAGGGTGCTATTTAATTATAGCTTCACGGGGGAACCGTGGTAGACTAGAAATACCTTGCATGATAGAAGGTGTTTGCCGTATAGAACTCGGACGTGTAATACCTTAAGTCAAAGGTGTTAGCCGTGGAACGCGGACGTATAGCTATTTCACATATAGCTATCATGTGGAAATCATGAATTAATTATTTAAATTGCTATATCAACATGTAATTGTCTGAAAGGTCTATTGATTTGGCACTCTATAAATATCCTGTTGTATGTAAATGAATAGAGTATTCATTCACAAAAAAAAAAAGGATGGAATGTGGTAGTAATATTTATAGTGTAACAAATAAGTGTACTGTATGTAGTCTACAAGAAAATCTCACTAGGCTACTACATTTAGATGTACCTGCTGCTGTCAATCTAACAGCTGACAACCATGGACTGTGACCTCCACTTCTCCTCTGTGTCAGCATAAAACCTGTACTAAGTGATACTATACATGGTCATTGCAACTTAACCAGTCAGCCTTATTATAAACTGTATGGTACTTAGTATAGATGCTTAGTTTCTATCTCCATCTAGGGAGAGCATCTTGGTGTATAAGAAGTGTCCCATATGACACTTGAGGAGGGTCTTCTGCCCAACAGGGCAAAGCTCTGGCCAGCAGGCCAGAGCTCTCTATGCTGTGTATGCTGTATGCTGTTTCTCTGATGCTGATGAATCTTCTTCAATAAATGGTTGACTTCACCCTGACTGGATATTAATATTTTTCTATCACAGTACTTCCAGTTTCTAGGTCGAAAAGAAATATTTCGCGCCACTCATTAAATATTAGCTCACACTGTACTGTATTGTGCCATGTGACGTAGGATATCTAATTAATATTAACGTTTGTTTAATATAGAGTTGTATCAAGGGGGGGCGTGGTTTCATTCTGCCCTCGTTGTGGCGTCTCGTTGTGTCGTTCAGAGCATAGATAGACTGTAGAGCTGTCGCAGTGGGGCACTTGTTGCTGTTTGTATTTCGGAAACACATTTTAAAACCAGCCATTGGAGGTGTAAAAACAAATGTATAAAGATTCGGCAACTCCATGTTCTATAACCAGTTAAAATGGGCAAGTATTTTACAAACAAGCTGTCTGAGTTTATGGACAAACTTTCTCCAGCTCTGGACTGTTTACCTCGGAACCGAAGAAGAAGGGACGCTAAGCTATCGCCGATAGCTATTTTCTGTGTAGTGTGTGTGTGTGTGTGTGTGTGTGTGTGTGTGTGTGTGTGTGTGCGTCGTGACAGTGCGCGCACACACACACAACGTCCACACACGAAAAATAGCAGATCTACAAGCTTTCGCGACGCGTTGTGAGCTTGTATATCAGCTACGTAGCCGAGCTAATAGCCGTAGCAGCAGCAGCTTCTCATGTAAACACGTTGGTTTCGGCTCTACGGCTATTTAGCTCGGATACATAGCTACATAGCCGATATACAAGCTCACAACGCGTCGTGAGCTTGTAGATCTGCTATTTTTCGTGTGTGGACGTTGTGTGTGTGCGCGCACTGTCACGACACACACACACACACACACACACACACACACACACACACACACACACACACACACACACACACACACACACACACACACACACACACACACACACTACACAGATAATAGCTATCAGTGCTAGCCTAGCGTCCCTTCTTCGGTTCCGAGGTAAACAGTCCAGAGCTGGAGAAAGTTTGTCCATGGGTAAAAGCTCAGACAGCTTGTTTGTAAAATACTTGCCCATTTTAACTGGTTAAAGAACATGGAGTTGCCGAATCTTTATACTTTTTACACCTCAATGGCTGGTTTTAAAATTTGTTTCCGAAATGGAAACAGCAACAAGTGCCCCACTGCGACAGCTTCGCTGTTCGCTCTGTCTCTCTGATAGTTCTAACACATTGAATGAGCTGCACGCATTACTCTGCCCCCTCCCCCACAACAGCAGATAACCACGCCTACATTTCAGATTTCTTTTCATGTTCTGAAATCCCATAAAACAAATAAAGAGGCGGGGTTTCTTATCCCTTTAAACTCTGCCTCTGTTCCAAATGGGTTAATTCACTATATGACATTGATTAACTACCTGCTTATGAATTTTAACATAACATACTGTAACTGGACAAGCTTGATTACATCAAACAAAACAGCCCCTTAGAACCACCATAACCATAGACACTGGGTTCTATTTTAATTGTCTTAAGTACCAGCTCTTATGCCTTAACTTAAAGACCCGTCCATACTGTCCCCGACCACCAAACTTTTCGTCTGAAACGTTCGGTTCAACAAAAAATGACGTGACTAGCACCTTCTGAAAAGCATGACCCCAAATTAGAGTTCGGAAAGCTGCACGTTGGAAAGTCAGAACTCTCCGACGAAAAGTTTGGTGGTCGGAGAGAGTATGGACAGGCCTTTAAGTTAAGGCATACAGTGAGAGCTATCAAAATACAGCCCTACTCTTATATCCGCCTATGCTTATCATAGGCATGGCGATTCATCATACACAGCCTGGATATCAGTCAGGACTGGATCACGTTTTATTCACTACAGCATCACAATGATGTTAAAAAGAAAATGCACTTTGTAATTTGTATTTTTGAATATTTAGTATTTTTAAAAGCAAATGTAGGCCTACCACTATTCAGTGCACCACTACTGATCCAAGAGTGTAGAAATGGAACCAAACCCATTTTTAACTGAGGATTTTACTGTGAAGCTGTGTTTCTCCCTCAAGCCTACTTTAGCCTACTTTGTTGTATGACGGCACAATGTGTTGTAAGCTTTTTTTAATTAATATTTTATATAGGCCTATATTTTTTTTGCTGCATGCACATTGGCTCATAACATTTAATATTTAGATATCAACATTTGGTATTGAATGTAGGCAGTTATTTTTCAGTAATCGAGAGTATTGAATATGTTCAATGAATGATGGTCGAACAAGATACAATACAGCACCAGTTTACAAAGTATAAATAATACTATATCCTATCGTACATCCTACAATTCCTACTATCCTACCATTAATTGAAACCTCTGACAGGATGCGATAGCTGGATGTTGTGCTGTTTTGATTTAATGAATAAATCAATATACACACTTACTTGGTGCACGACACTTCTTTAAACCTCGTTTCAGCAAGCACACTCCACCATGGTCAACACTGGGGGTGAGAGAGAGACAAAGTCAGGCCTGACTTTGTCTAATACATAACGATTTCACATATTTAAACATTAAACAATTAATACTTTTCAACATCACAGTGTTAGCGTACTGTAAACCGAATAGAGCACATTGACACTGAGTGGCATCAAGTGCCTCCATACCTAAGAGTCTCAAGGCTGCAGTGAGGATCATTCCGTCTAGCAGACAGCAGCGCCGCTCCTCTGTCTCCTGGATGATTTTTGCTGAAGTTCAACGCTTTCAAACGGGAGGGATTGGAGAGCAGAGCTGAGTCCAGTGAAGAACAGCCTATATCTGTGACCAGACAGCCTGACAAACTACACACACAAGCACAAGCACATAGGTGTGCGTGTGTGCGCACACACACACACACACACACACACACACACACACACACACACACGCACGCACGCACACGCACGCACACGCACACGCACACGCACACGCACACGCACACACACACACACACACACACAGTAGTGCAGTAGTTAAATGCCTGTTGACTTGTTCTACCTGTCAGTAAGGTCATGCTGTGTGACCTTTCACTGTGAGGTGTGAGAAAAGCACACACACACACAAACACACACACAAACACACATACAAACACGCACGCACGCACGCACGCACGCATACAGTACATGTACATGTACATACACTCATATCCATATTGTGTGTATTGCAGTGTGTTGTGTATTGTGCAGATTTTGCCCGGCATTCTAATTCTCCCAACATTCAATCTCAGCACACACATGTGATCATAACATTTGATCACATGATATTGAATAACTAGTTATTATCAGTGCTCCTGCTTACTGACCTGAGAGTTTCCAGTATACAGTCCTTACTCGCCAATCCAGCAGAGAGCAGATCTACGCCACTATCCTGTAGATCGTTGTTACTGAGGTCAATCTCTCTCAAACTCAAGCTGGAGCTGAGAACTGACGATAACTCCTTACAACACCTCTCTGAAAGGTTGCAGCCACTGAGCCTGGAGGAAAAAAAAAGAATAATTGTATTTTATTTTCTATTAAAATAACAATCTTGAAACTGACCAGTTAATATCAGTGCACACACAAAGGCACACATACAGGCACACACACACACACACACACACACACACACACACACACACACACACACACACACACACACACACACACACACACACACACACACACACACACACACACACACACACACGCGCGCGAGCACATGCACGCAAGCACGCACATGCACGCAAGCACGCACACAGACATAATTATGCACACATGTACATATACACTCAAAAACACATGCAGTGCAGTGCAAACATAATGTACAAATATACATATAATATTTAAAGACCCATGCACACAGAATCTTTAAGTACCCTTGAGTGTGTTATGATAAATGGACATATTACTTTATTTTTCTTTACCTTTGACTTTACTACAATTATAATTCTTAAATATCCTTGTTTGTATTATTATTGCTGCTACAATAATTAGGAACCGGCGGGATCCAAAACCACTCGTACTATGAGATGTAACAATACACATCTTTAATCTTTGATTCATTTCATCTCGAGTACATAAACACTGCCTCCTCTACACTGACATGTTCCCTATGATGGCTGTGTGTAGTGTATTATGTGTAGTGTAGTGTAGTGTATTAGTTTGTTCTAGTATATTCAATCTCAGCACACACATCTGTGTGATCATGAAATACATTCACGTGATATTGAATCTAACTAGCTATTATCAGCCACTCAGCCTGAAGAAAAAAAGAATAATCAGTGATGTTACTAGGTTTTCAATGTAATGGGTCCCGGGACCCACAGGTGGTCATTCAAATGGGTCCCAGGAAAGTTTTATGAGTCCTCAATACAATGTTTTCGAGCGCTGTGAGCTTGTAGATTGGCTATTTTCAAAATGTTTGCCTATTTCTTATATTTATTTTACAATTTGGCTAATGTTTGAACTGTTTTGAACTACTAAAACTACTAAAACATGTGCCCCTAATGAATTCGGGCGCGCAAAATGGCGTCGGACGTCGGTGGAATCAAAACACTGACGTTTCTATCGCCTGTTTAAGACTTTCTACGTGGATTTTATTTGTGTTAAGTAGGATGCTTTCACCCATGAACAATGGTGGTGTATGTGGAATTTTAAAATGTTTTTCTTTAACCGCAAGCCGGTAAATTATTTTAACATGGACTCCAATGGAGGCGCATCCCCGGGACCCCAGGACCATGACATGAATGAGTCCCTTACACACACCTCAGCACAAACATCTGTGTGGTCATAAAATATGATCATGTGATATTGAAACTAACTAGTTATTATCAGTGCACCTACTTACTGACCTGAGTGTTTCCAGTATACAGTGCTTACTAGCCAGTCCAGCAGAGAGCAGATCCACTCCGCTATCCTGTAGATCGTTGTTACTGAGGTCAATCTCTCTCAAACTGGAGCTGGAGCTGAGAACTGACGATAACTCCTTACAACATCTCTCTGAAAGGTTACAGCCACTCAGCCTGAAGAAAAAAGAGCAGAAAAAAAAACATTATTGTATTTTTTTTTTCTTTTAAAATAAAACAACAATCTTGAATCTAACCACTCATTGTCAATGCACTTACAGGGCTGTCTTGGAGGCTTTGACCACTGGCAACAGCCTCAGAAGACAATCCTCTGTAGCAGAGTATTTCTTCAGGTCAAACACGTCCAGTTCCTTTTCTGATGACAGCAAGATGTAGACCAGAGCTGACCACTGAGCAGGAGAGAGCTTGTCTGTGGAGAGACTTCCTGAACTCATGGACTGTTGGATCTCCTCCACTAGAGAATGGTCATTCAGCTCGTTTAGACAGTGGAATAGATTGATGCTCTTCTCTTGAGAGGGATTCTTCCTGATCATCTTCTTGATGTACTCAATGGTCTTCTTATTGGCCTTGGACCTATTTCCGGTCTTCACATCAAGCAGTCGTCGTAAGAGAGTCTGATTGGACTCCAATGAGAGGCCTAGCAGAAAACGGAGGAACAAGTCCAAGTGTCCATTGCGACTCTCTAAGGACTTGTCTACAGCACACTGGTAGAAGTCAAATTCCTTGTCTCTGAATGGCTTTGGCAACTTGGATGTTGCTTTTGGTTTTGTCAGTACGTTGTCACCATTGTTGATGAATGACACATAGGCATAAAGAGCGGCCAGAAACTCTTGAACACTCAGATGGACAAAGCAGAACACCTGGTCCTCGTATAGCCCATACTCCTCTTTCACGATCTGTGTGAAAACTCCTGAGCACACAGCGGCATCTCTGATATCAATGCCATACTTTTTCAGGTCTTCTTCACTGAAGATCAGGTTGCCATTTTCCAGCTGGTCAAAGGCCATTTTTCCAAGAGACAGAATGACATTGCTGTTCTGTTTACTGCTGGTATACTTTTCATCTTTCTTTTTGGATTGATCCACTGTGAAGTGGATGAACATCGCAGCCAGGGTGTTAGGTCCTTTCTCATCCTGTTCTCCTTCTCTTAGCGCATTCTCCAGAACGGAAGCAATGATGGAACAGAAGACTGGGATGTGACACAAGATGTAGAGGCTTAGTGATTTCTTGATTTGTGAGAAGATTGTTTTGGCCACATCCTTATCACTGAATCTCTTCATGAAATACGCTTCCTTTTGAGCATCAGAGAAGCCTTTGACCTCTGTCGTCCTGTCAACATAATCAGTCGGTATCTGATCGGCTGCAGCAGGTCGAGTGGTTATCCAGAGTTTAGCAGAGGGTAGCAGGTCCCCCCTTATGAGATTTGTCAGCAACACGTCCAAGGGGGCTGGCTTTGTGACATCGGTCAAGATCTCATTGTCCTCGAATTTTAAAGGAATCCGACTTTCATCCAGTCCATCAAGGGTGATCATAACTCCGGACCCGTCGGGGCCACAGATTTCTTCCATCTTGGTTTCACCAAAGTACTGATGAAGGAGCTCCATCAAGCTGAAAACCTTGTCCTTCTTCTTATTCAGCTCTCGGAAAGTGAATGGAATCATGAAGAGGACATCCTGGTCGGCTTTGTCTTCTGCCCAGTCCAGAGCACGCTTATTTGCTAAGACTGTTTTACCAATGCCAGCCACTCCTTTCGTCATCACTGTTCTTATTGGGCCCTTTTCTCCAGGTAAGGTTTTGAACATGTCCTCCATGCTGATGATCTTGTCTGGTTCTGCTGGTTGCATGGATCCTGGTGCAATCTGTCTGACTTCATGTTCTTTATTGACCTCGCCACTCCCACCCTTTGTGATGTAGATGTCTGAGAAAATGTCATTCAGAAATGTTTTTTTCCCTTGTTTTGTAGACAAAACCTGAAACTTCTTCCTCAGTCTAGACTTGAATCGTTGTTGATACACAGCAGGAGGAGTTGCTAAAGGACAAAAGAGCAAAATACATCATTGAGGGCATGTTATGGTAATTATAGAACACAAATGAGAAGGGTTGGTGATTCTCAAGTTAACCACTTAAACTCTATAGTTGAACATTTCCACATGGCCTTGCAATTTAGTTGACCTGATTCCAGAGGGCTAAACTAAATATAGCTTTGCTGAAAATAGATGGAAACTCACAACGCATCACAGTGGTGATGCTGTGCGGTGTGAGCTTCTAGATTGGTTATTTTTTGCTGAATGTTCAACTCATAAGGGTAGTGCTAGACATATCAGAACTGATCAAATTTAGATTGCTTTCACCCCCCACCCCCCCAATCATCAAGAAGACTATAGGAAAATATCCCTAAGCAATAACAAGTGACAATCTACTACACTCCCAGTGTTTATTGTACAGTTTTTCAAATGTTATCATGTGCTGCCATCACTTTGTGATATTGTGATGAAATGCTGTAAATTAAGACGTTCTTACTGCTCTCGGCAGGCTTGTTAGCTTCGGATGGCTGTGCAGATCCTGCATATGGAGAAGACGATAATGATAATGAAACTCAGTGAGTGGACATTATGGCATTATGCCAATATGACATTCATATCTTTACAGTAGAAAATATCACAATAGCCTACATTGTTCCTCTTGTGGAGCAGACTAAAATATGTACCTCTGTCTCCGTCTGATGAGGAGCTGACATTGATGTTGATGTTGACAGAACCACCAATGTGACCAGAGATGTTAGGAGACATCACTATGCCTCCACTCTGGGCGTTGACTTGAGCTGGAGGAACTGCAGGTAACACTGAAGGACCTGCACAATACAATCATCAGTGTTAATAACATTTGCTGAGTGTAAAAATTATCCCATCAAATGTTACAAACTTTCAGAGACAACAAGTAAATGCAATAACTTCAGTTTTACATGACTAACACAAATTAATGCACTTTGTAAAATCAGAGGATTTAAAACAACTTCTGGGCTGATAAAATACACATACAGACATTGAACAAGGGACACACACATTCATATGAATCCATGTAACTTATGTAGCTATACAGCATTTTTGAATAATTCATTTAACTGTTCCTGAAAGAAAATCAAACTCTTTCTTATAATAATGTGTCACAGCAGTCAGTAGTGTCACTAGGCTTATTTTCTTTTAAACATAAGATAGGGTAATGTATTCTTTCTTTTCAAATGCCATTGTTACCTGGACAGTCCTCATAACAGGAAGTTGAAGTTGCTCCATTGTGTTCAGGATCACGTGTCTTCACTCTGTCACCCATTGATACACATTTACATTTACTCAATTGATCTCTTAGACATAATATAAAGGGGAAATAAATAGATATAATATATACAGGATAAAAAGCCATAAACAGTCACTCACTGTTTCCATTGGCATGATGTTTATTGTAGTAGGTCAGGTGGTGTAGTTCTACAATATTTCCACTAGATGGTGCACATTGTCTACATTGAATAAGAAAGATACAAATAGTGAAAGATCAAACAAAGTTATTTTTTAAAGTAGAAATATGGATTGTTGTTGAAGGGGGTTGTGTAACATGGTGCCTCTTTGTTCCTGAAGCACTTCATATTTATATTTCAAAACCGTTCAAACAGTCATTAAATAAAAGCCTTATTCAAATATAGTGAAAATAACAGATCACAACTCACAATGTGAGGCGTTGCGAGCTTGCAGATCTGCTATTTTCACTATTACTGATTGACTGCTTGTTGAACATTTTTGGAAAACATTTTGCTAAATTCCACCAGGAGCGTTGCATTGTGTTACCGCCATCGCTTCCTTTAACTTGATGTTCCACCTGCTCCTGCCCTTTTTTTCAGAGAAGGCACAATATTTATGGATTCATGCAGCTACAGCTTAATGTGGCCACATTGAGTGGTGCTAGTCGTTTTAATAAATGTATCTCTACTTTATATGCTGTACTTAAAGGACCAGTTCAACCATTTCCAAACTATCTTCATATACTGTTATTTGTCCTAATGCTCATTGTAAGATGGCATGGCACCCTTTTTGTCTTTCCACTCGGTCTCAGAGGAAGGCTGTGGACAGTTCTGAAACCCAGGGCCGGTTCCTGGCATAAGCAAGGGCCACAACCACTAAGGGCAGCCACATCACAGGGAGAAGGTGTCATTCAAAGATGCCCGTATATGGCCGTATCCAAAAAGAAGAAACAAAGAGAAAACAAAAAACAAAAACACAAACATTTTCAGTGGGGGAGCCACCGAAAATAATCCCCCTCTCAATTACTGACTTGCTACTGAGCTAAAACTATTCAGTAATAGAGAGGGGGATCTATTCCCTCCCACAGGGGAGAAATTCTGGGATCTCTGAGGTGTGATTTCTGACAGCAGCCCCAGCAGGGGGCTCACAAATACTAATGTTGGTACATTTTGGGCTGCTGAGCAGGAGATGGAGTTTATGGAAAGATTTAATTTAGTCTACACAACCGTAAACCTTGTTTTTTGAGCAGTGAACCTATCCTAGCCAACAGCGTTTTACTCCAATACAATTATTTGACACCTTTAGTTTATGCGTATTTGATCATTAATAGCATACAAAAACATCCATTAAACATTTAAATCCTGTTTTAAATGTTGGCCATTTGAGAATAGACAATCTCCAGTGCAATGTGTCCTGGGCTTGTAGATCTGCTATTTTTGAGAAGGTTTGCAACTTTGGTGGCCTATATCTTTGACAAATGTGATTATTTTAACTTTGGTACTTCCACATTACAAGGACACTTTCTGGCCCCAGTGTGTGCTTGGACTTAATGCAAGTACACACTCATCAGCTCATGCATCATTCACTACATTTTTAAGCGCTGCAAACTTGTAGATCTGCTATTTTTGAAAAGTTGTGAAAATGTGTGCAAATCTTTGAATATATGTATTTTTTAAGCGAACAATTGCAACTAAGATTTTGCTTCTGGGACGTCCCTGGAACTAAATATTTTGAGATGGGGGTCCGTGGCCAAATACATATCATTTTGGGGGTCCTTCACATGAAAAGGTTTGAGCACCACTGACATAGAATTAGAAACACAGAAGTATTCGAAATATTCAAAGACTTGTACAAATTTTCACCATTTAAAAAAAATAGCAGATCTACAAGCTCGCAGCGCGGCACCGAGTGCTTGAGAGCTTGTATATCTGCTATTTTTCAATAATTAAAGCACAAAATAACGCGAAATAATGCGTTGGTAGAGTGTTTTCTGCTGGTGTTTCAGTCCGAGTGTATCAAAGGGTGCGTTTGGAAATGCGCACCGGGTGTGTGCTCAGTGTAGAGTGCCTAAACCTAACCCTAATCCTAAACCTCAGTAAAACTATGCCTAATCCCAACCCTAACCCCGGGGCCTAACCTCAGTAAAACTATGCCTAAAACTAACCCTAACCCTAACCAGAACCGGTGCGCATTTCCGAACGCACCCTTTGATACACTCTGACTGAAACACCAGCAGAAAACACTCTCCCATAATGCGTTCCCAGTCTAAATGGGTTAAACCCCCTCCCCCCATGAAGAACATTCATGGGGGGCCTGCAGTGAATCCTTGTACCCAGGGCCCAGAATTTGGTGGGACACCCCTGGACACAGCCATGATCAAACCCAGCAATACTGGCAGTAGGCTATTTTTACATTTAAAGGGAACAATGCCTCACTTCCCTGAGGCGGACGCTGACAGAACACAATGCACCATATGGCCCCAGTGGAGCCCTGCTACAAGAACAAAACTACCACGGTGCAGGGGGGCAAGAGGGGAGTCGCCAGCTCACATGGACCACCTTGCCACTCCCCCACGTATCAGTGAAAACGGTTATACCGAGTTGCAAATAGTCGAAAACAAAGGCGACTATACAGCAGGCGTTGTAGGCGCAACGTGGAAAGGGACCTTCTGGCGTAGTACAGCCGGCTGCTACGGCGGCAGGTTGATCTATCGAGCGCTGATCATTTCCGGTTGGCGTTGTCATCTGCCGTCGCCGTACTAAGCTTAAATAGCCTACTGTCTCCTGGCACCGGACCTGCCACGGTGTAGGTGTATGAATGATCATAACACATGAGCCACTTCACAATCACATTGTCCTGTTAGGCCTATTATCTAACACATGTACAAAACACATCGGAGGCAGTCATTTCATTTCAGTCACCATTCTACCACTTAAATAGGCTACTCATTATCATCGTCATCATAGTGATCATCAAACATTACATGTGGACCGTGATTTATTCAAATCCAGACAAAGCAAAGACGCTTTGTTTTTTAACCTTCACAGTTAGCCTACTTTTAAAATAATCCTACATGAAATTAATGAAGACAATATTGATTTAAATTCAAATATGTTTCCAAATTTATGTACTGACTCTGCCAACATTTCCTCTTGTTTCCTAGATAAATGTCACATTTAATTTGACACTTGAATGGGTTACCCATAATGTTAACAGAGCAGAGGGGAGACAGCAGACAAAGAACCTGTCGCTTTTCAGTGACATCACTGTCTTTACTGCTGTGCGTTTATGAGGGCCGACTTTGAAGATCCCAACATTTTCAACTACTAGAGTGAATTCTCCAGGTTAGTATTAATCAAGAAGTCTAGCAAAACGCCAGATGGAAGAAGCAAGATGCGATGATTTCCCAAAATAAATAGCCTAATATACATGAGAGAGAAGCGTATCTGCGTATTCAAAAATCAAGGGATTTGTCTGTGACGTTTTTACCATGCGACCACTTAAATTTAAGATTTCCAATGCTAGTTATAGTTGTTGTGGGTTGTATATTGTGATGAGTTATATCACTTAAAAACTGACACATCAAACAACTGTGACACATTATTTAGAACACAAATAAAATCCCTACAACCTCAGTATTCAACCAGTGAAATGACGGTATTTTACAATGCCTCTCATAAGGATCGCATTGACATCTGCAGAACACTGTTGTCCCTTACCCGAAGTGGGGCTGCTGTCTCACTTGTGGGCGTGAATTTGTAGGCGCCCGTGTGTCTCTATAGAGCATCGCAGTGGAAGTGGTTTCCGGGCTCCACTAAAAATCACCATGTTAGTGTGTCCTTAGACTTTTACAAAAATGTAACAATTATGGTAAGCCTAGAACCAAGACAACCAGGATTCCAGTGAATCACAACCATAAAACCTTTGATCCTATATAAAAACATATTTTTATATTTAATTATTTGATATACTACATTTAATAAATACCCTTTGTTTAGCGATTTTCTAAATTTTCTTTTCATAGAAACAAAGGTTTCTTGTTCATGATTCACTGTCATTCTGGATGGCTTGGTTCTAGGCTTAACATAATTATTATAAATATTTTCATGAAAGTCTATGAGGAAATGAACAGGAAATTCTTTAGTGGAACCAGTAAACCACGCCTACTGCATGCTCTATTCACCTTATTCCTGGCCCCAGAGGGTGCCATTGCCTTTTACAGAGGGCACTAGAGAGTTTTTCTCTGTGTGCTGCTTCAAAAACATCTTTTCACTTCCTCCCAAGAAAGGAAGTGACAGGGAATTGTATGTTGCCAGATTTTACCAAAGAAACAAGTGGCCAGGTCTATGAAAAGCTACTTTGCATTCATTTGAAAATAGCAGATCAGCAAGCTCACAATGTGTCACATTGCGACACATTGTATATTTGCTATTTACATATATATATTTTTGAAACATTTTAACAACACAAATCTGTGTGGAGGTCCCTGGCACCACATATTTTCAGATGGGGGTCTACGACTGTGGACAAATATGTTAATCTGGGGTCCTTGATATGAAAATATTTGGGAACTGGTTTAACATATATTAGAAAGTAAGCACAATAAGCAACTACACTATTTTTAAAGACACAAATAGCTTATTATAAGCAGACATGGCAACACAGGTTCATTCAGAGACCAGAACGCCATCTACTGACCCATGAATGCAAGGACACAGGAAACCAAATTATGTTTAGGGAAAGATGCAGTATGTCACAAGAAACACTGGGGATAATAATTGTTTCCTTTAGGACAGACTGAAAATAACTTGTTTACTTGGCGTTTAAAGGAGGCATCCAGACCAACACACATATATGGTTAAATCTGCCTTTTATCTTACACCTTCATACCTGCTTTAGTCGATTTTTTTTCATAGCTGCCCCTGTTGCTAGATTTCGGCTGCCCCTGTTGCTAGATTTTGTGGGCCCTCTCATAACTAACACAGTGGATTGTCCTCGAGTGCGGTTATATCTTTAGCTTCAAAGTTAGTATTTTTCTATTGGATTGTGTTTAGACAACGTTCTGAGACCAACCAAACCGCTGTTTGGTTGGTCTCTCCTCTCCGCTCTCCTCTCTCTGCTCTGGTGCAGAACAGAAGCTGTTTGACAAGTAAGGGTGCCTGTGAGGTCAAAACAGCGGTTTGGTTGGCCTCAGGACGTTGTGTAAACACAATCCAATAAAAAAATACTAACTTTGAAGCTAAAGAAATAACCGCACTTGCCTGAGGACAATCCACTGTGTTAGTTATGAGAGGGCCCACGAAATCTAGCAACAGGTGCAGCCGAAATCTAGCAACAGGGGCAGCTATGAATCGACTAAAGCAGGTATGAGGGGGTATGATAAAAGGCAGATTTAACCCTGTATGTGTTTTGGTCTGGATGCCTCCTTTAACCCCTTGAACGAAAGCATTCATTTTCAGGGGGTAAAATTCAGCAAACATAGCAAGATCTACAAGCTCACAACACGTCACGCTGTGACGCATTGTGAGCTTGTTAGATCAGTTATTTTAGAGACTATAGGTGTAGCCTACCATTGGCTGGAAAAGAACATATTAATAGACAAGTAAATAAAACAATAAAATAATACAGTACAAAACACAATTGACCAAAATAAGGGGAGCAACAGGAACATAATAAATGAACGTAATAAACAAACAAATAAATAATGCACCAGCCAGGGCAGGAATTTCAGGGAGGCCATGAAGGCCATGGCTGTCGTTGCCCCTCAGTTTGGCCTTGTGCCCCTCAAACCAATGGCATGACCTGAGGCCACAGTGGCCTTACTCCAGCTGACTGTACCCCTATCCCTATAAACGTCTTTGCCTTTTTTTTTATATTTTGGAAAACATTTTAAAATACTTCAAATAGCCGATCTACATCGGCAGGGGTCATCAACATGTCTGTACACGGACAAACGTGTCTGTGCCACGGACATGGACAAGTCCGTGGCACATTTAGTATTTTGGTTATCATGTGTACATAATCTATCCTAAACATTCAATAATAATAATAATAATAATAAAGCATTTGTTTGAATTATTTTGGGGACTGGTAAAGTGTCAGGATGATTAATAAGTCGTGTTGGCTACATGATTGCATCAGGTGAGGATGCAATGCAAGACAAGACATGAGTTTGGCAAAAGACAAAAGAATAAAACAATATTTGTTGATGGGTCAATGAATTGCAAAAACTATGCCGTGATAGTGAAGAAAGGGAACTTGGAAAGACTCTTTCTGACCAACCACAAATCATTTGACTGCTAGAAGGAAGTGAAGCCTTACGTATTTGTGTACCATACATGGAACTGGATGGAGCTCTGTCAAGTATTTGTTTTGTTTTTCAAAATGGTAAAAAAAAGGAAAGAAATGTTTAGTGATCTTGAACTAAACTAAACTAATATATGGGTCAGTGACGTGATGCCCCAAAAAATGTGTTTTTAAAAAAAAATTAAATTGCAGGCATAAAAGTTATTTACTTTTGTTCTACTCACTCTCAACCTTATGGAAATACATTTTGTTTTGAGATATGTTATTGGAATCAGACTTTATTCAGCAGTTTGTTGTACTTGTGCCTAAAATCGTCATATGGTGTGACATGAAAATAATTGTTCATAAAATGAAAATGGAGTACATCTTTCTTAAGTTACTCACTTTATCAAAGTCCTTTATCATAACTAACCAGTGATCCACTATAGTTTTTTGAAAATTAATTATATCTGTATATTTTTTTCATAATCGACACTGTGTGAGGCCCATGTTCATGATCTTACAACATATTTTAAATGTATTCTGTCAAAACTTTCTCTAAAATTACACAAATATTTGTGACTCTTCCTGATAATATTCTCTATGTAATCCATAAACATTTTTTTGGTTTAATCATTAATAAAGGTATGATTTCTCACTATTTGGAATGTCACACCAAATGATTTAGTGTCACACCGTATGATCATATCTTCATGTGTCAAAGCAAACTGTGTTTTAACCTACCTATTAGTGAGTACTGAACTTTACTGATTGATTAAACAATTACCCAGGATAACATGGCCTTAATATTTCTGAACAGGATATTATTGTAGGGCTTTAACATGGGATAAGAAAGAATTGTAGTAGTAGATGGATGATGAGGATGTGCACAGGAATGCTACGCACACCTAAGTCTTCTGCCGGCCCACGGCAGAAGGATCCTAAAGGGACAATAAGGCGCATAGCCACACTTGGAGCCAAGGCATTGAAGGCAACATTTTATTAACACCAATTAGTGGAAACAGAACTCAGCATTCAGGTAAATTGCTTTTTTCCGAAGTCTCCTGAACTTGAACACAGCATTTTGTGTTGAACAAATGTAATTAGGAATCATGACATTACACCACATCTCCACTAGCTAAAGAGTGCTGGGTTGCGCAACTCTTAAAATAGCTGATCTACAAACAAGCTCTCGCAGCACAACGTGTTGAGAGCTTGTAGATCAGCTATTTTCGCTAGTTTTGTCTCGGGTCCTACCTTAACACTGTCCACTGTCCAGTCCAGTGAGTGAAAGTACAAAAGTATTAGATCAGATTAGATTATACATTTAGACTGTATTGTACATCAGCCAGTCGTATTTGGTGAGGGTAGCAAACCGGCTGCCTTGTTGCGGTTCTGCTATGCCACAGACAACCTCCTGCTCTTCGTAGAAAATGCAGTCTCGCCCCTTTGGCTCCTCTCTCCTTGCTGGGTCATTGTTTAGTTTCTCCCTGTACTTTCTCGTTCTCTCAGCACTTGTCATTTTCCAGCTGACAAAAGAAAATGGAATGTATAGTTTAAGACAAAGAGAAAATATTGTTTAGATTGAAACAATATGTTAAGGTTTCTGTGAAGGGGTTTCTGCTCTGTCTGATGAATTTGAAGTATCACTGAATGAAGCTAAATTTCATTTTATGTAAAAATGTTTAAAACAAATGTTTAAATGTACAAAAGAAACATGGAACTTTGTTATTTGTTGTTATATCTGTAGTTACAGTATAAATCATATGGTGTGACAGTCAAGTCATATGGTGTGACAAGCAGACCTGTCACACCATATGATTAAGTGTCACACCATATTACTGTTTTCTCCATTTAGGTTTACCTTGAGGCTACTATGTACACATTAGCATGCTAACAGCATGCTAGCTATAACAAAGCAGCCTAGATCTACATGGAAATATGACCAAAACGTCAAATAACTTAAGCTTTTTTTAAAGAAAAGGTGTCACACCAAAAGACATCCAGAATGGTGAGTTTGTCAACGTTTCAACAAGATGGCATTTCATGAAAATGTTAAAATCATAACTCACCTCAGACACCTGTCTTGCAGTTGTGCTGGGAGTGCTGAATAGCCTTACAGAAGAAGGACCTCTCTAGCCAATAGGTGTCCAAATAATTGCCTGTTTAATTTTTCCAAACTAGTGTCACACCAAATGATTTTGGGTTGGGGGACAAAATGTTTTTGATCAGAAATGACTGAAAACATTATGCTTTGACTTTGAAAAGATATAGGCTCAAAATAGACATTCTTTTTAGCCTAAATTCATTTTCAAATGATTTTTAGCAATTCTTTTTCTTAGTTTTATTCAAGTTCCCACTTTGAGAAACAAGGTCAGGACAGTCACACCATATGAGTTTTGCCATGTTTGGTTGAAGATTCTGAAGAAATGAGGAATGAAATGTTTTAATCTTGAGTAAGTTCACATAAAGCTTAATGTCCTGCACAATATTCAGAAGGTTTTTGACAAATATATTTTTTATTTATACATGTTTGACACCGAGGACAGCGAAAACGTTACGTCACGTCACCCACCCATATACATTTTTAAGACTTTTTCAATGCAGTAAGTTTAACCCTTAAATTCAATTAAATTCAATTCATTATTTCAATGGACTAAAATCTTGTTTTATTTGATGGCCTTCCTGCCCTAGCATTTGGCCTTTGTGCCCTCAAAAAATGGACAACACCAAAGGCCAAGTGGCCTTGCCCCTAAAAAGACGAAATTCTAGGCCTAAAACCAGCATTAATAGACCTACATGTCGTCTGCAGCACCCCAGTCTGTGATGAAGGAAAGACGACCATTAAACATGCTGCATGCTGCTGCTGTGAGTCCTCACAAGTACTGCAAAACAGTTAACAGTTAAACAGACAAAAAGTTCGCCAAAACACCCAAACTCTTGCAAAGTGATTACACATCAACACATAGATATACATTATGATCTAGTTTTTAACAGTTTACATCGGTTACATTCTCTTAAAACAACTTTAGAAACAAAATCCCGAGAGAGCACAAAACGAAAAACAAACTCACCTCTGTCAGTGTAAAACTGAGGAAGGAGGGTGGCAGAGAGCACACACAGGTAGAAGAAGTGAGGACTTCAAAATAAAATACGTAGGCTCCCAAAATGATCTATCAAATCAAAATAAAAGTGACAAATAACAATGTAAGGGAATTTGGTGGAATGCATTCAGTATATTTAATATACCTGCTACACCTGCTGCACCCATCGTGTAGTGTCCGACCGATTGACTTTTTTGTGAACCGATACGATCCGATAGAAGAGAGGGGGGCCCATCACCGATACGGATATATAAAAATATATATATAATATATAAAAGAAATAGGCCTTTTACTCAATATGTGGATTGTGTAAAGGTTTTGCACCAATATGATTTTGAAAAGGTACAGTGACAGTCATACTACAGATCCAGACAGCTGCTTTCTTAAACCAATGTCTTTATTAAAGACTTTTTTTTTTTTACTTGACCTTGACTGACAAGTCAAATAGCCTACTCATATCTTGAAATGATCTTCTTTTTAGTTTGGAGATCGCTACACCTCCCCCTTATTAAGTGTGCCTGCCATGCAATGGCAAAACACTTATTGTAATCCGCCATACTTAAGTCAGTAAGTCGGTAATGTTCTTGCAAATTTCGGCACGTAATAATTGCCGCACAATTCACGCCACCCCCACAATATATGTGTCCCAGCGCAGCTGACGGCTAGTCATTGCATTTTTTCTCATTTTCATTTTTTGAAGCTGGGGATCATAGCTACAAAATGATATATTGGTTGTGGAGATTGACCCAACAGTTTTGAAGATATGGCTTATAGAATGATGCCATGCTGAAATACTACTTTTGAGATATTCAAGTTCTAAATAAATGTCTAACCTGCAAATGACCTGACGATCTCTCACATTCATTAAAAAAAGTCTGATTTACATGCAGAGTTAAGCTCTGGCGTTTAAGTGAAATGTAGCCTAGATATTTTGAGATGCATTTGTGGCTTTTTTCATTTTAGGAAAAAAAAAAAAAAAAAAAATCATATTAGCAGTAGTGAAAAACCCTGCCTTCCGAAATGACTGCCCCTCAGTCACGCTGAGTCACATATATACATCAAAATGTGCGGCTCGACCAGGAATGGTATGCTATTACTTTTCTTTCCGATCCGTGTTACCATGGAGACGTAATTCGCAAAAAACAACGCCCAAAAACCCCATTGACTTTGAATGGGGGAAATTTCAGCACATAATAACTGCCGCACAATTTATGCCACCCCCGCAATATATACATCAAAACGTGCGGCTCGGCCTGGAATGGGGGCTATTACTATAATTTCCGATCCGCGTTACCATGGTGACGTAATTCTCAAAAAACGATGCCCAAAATCAACCATTGACTTTGAATTGAAAAAAATAAATAAAAATAAAACAAAAAAACGTTGGTGCTACTACTCTAGCATAATTTTGCCTAGCAACATGATTTAAATTCCTATTCTGTATTCCTATTGGCTGGGCTTTAAACAGCCATAACTCCACTTCATAGCATGGTACCGTCTTGAAACTTGGCGTCTGGACTTAAACGGCCAATGGGGACTTATTACTTAATCCCCGCCCCCTTTAAGCCCCACCCCTATCTTCCTATTGACTGAGCTTTAAACAGGTATAACTCCAGTTTGCAGCATGGTAGGGTCTTGAAACTGTGGCGAAAAAGAGAAAAACTTCTGGGAACCCAGATTAAAGCCACCCTGCCTTCCTATTGGCTGGGCTTTAGATAGATAGATACCTTTATTATCCCAAGGGGGAAATTCAGTTGTCCAGTTGTAGCACAGCAGAATACAGTTATTTACAAAGTTACAGAGACGTAAGAAAAAGATAGATAAGAGGGGAAAAAAAACAAAAAAACAAGAGCAGTACAGTACCAATAAAGAGAAGGTGCATCAATAGAGGGGGCGAATAATATATAAGTATATATACATAAAGTGTCTTACAAAAGAGACCAAAGCAGTCAATGCTAGTTAGTGCAAACAAGTATCTCACTGTCATTGTTAAACAAAGCAAATACTCAGAAACTACCAACACAACCTAATCAAAAATCAGTGCGAAGAAAAGAACAAAACATCCATAACTCCACTTCCCAACATGTTAATGGTCTCAAACTCGGTGGGTGGTCCCACAGTCCCAACGGCTAACTGCTAATGCTGACCGCTACTTTTGCTAATGCCAAGCTGAAAATGCTAATGCTAACAAATGCTAATGATAACATATGCTAATGCTAAAAATGCTATTGCTAAAAATGCTAATGCTAACCCATGCTAATGCTAAAAATGCTAATGGTAAAAATGCAAATGCTAGCTAATGCTAAAAATGCTAATGTTAGAAATGCTAATGCTAAAATTCTAGCTAATGCTAAAAATGTTAACGTTAATGTAAAAAATCACACCCGTGTGAACTGAGCGGTGGTCATGGAGGCTGCGCAACAGCAAAACAAATATATATATACCTGTATATATATATAATAAAAAATATAATAAAAATATTAAACAAAATATTAATAATACAATGCATGTCACTCAGGCCGCCACTGGTATCCATCCATTGTGTGTGTGTGTGTGTGTGTGTGTGTGTGTGTGTGTGTGTGTGTGTGTGTGTGTGTGTGTGTGTGTGTGTGTGTGTGGGCCTGGCCTGGCCTGGCCTGGCCTGAACAACAGCGCCCCTCCCTTAACATGTGTGGTCAAAAAAGGTACTGTAGGCTACAGACAGACAGACACGGAGACAGACAGGCATACCCACACACACGGCCACGTATAGGAGCGTTGTGACCACCGCTCAAAAATGCTAATGCTAATGCTAAAAAGTTAAAGCTAATGCTAAAAATGCTTACGCTAATGTAAAAAATGCTAATGCTAATGCTAAAAAGTTAAAGCTAATGCTAAAAATGCTAATGTAAAAAATACTAATGCTAATGCTGATGTTAATGTTAATGCTAACACCAACCACTACACAAGGTTGCACACAGCTGCAGGCACACTTAAAAGTCCTTCGAAATCTTCTTTTCTAGTTTGTATTTTTTTTATTTTGCGGATATGCACTGATCTCATAAATAGCCCCTATGGAATCCTCAAGACTCAAATCAGTCCCCAGGACAGAGAACTTTAACCCCTGCGATAGCTGAAATTCCTGTTGCTGTAACATGAAGCAGCTTGATATTCAAGTACATGCCGTGGACATGCAGGGACTTACCCCCAATCCAACCCTTGATGCTCAGTGCCGATTGTAGTGATGCGCGGAAGCGGGGATTGAACCCGGGATTCCCAATTGCCAGTCCAATGCACAACCAGTCGTGCTAATAGGGCTGAGCCCGATTACCAGGGCTGTTGTCGCTGGTGGTTCATGGCTGGTACTAACTGTGGGGGCTACAATCACCCCCCGATCTTTGGAGCACGCCCTCGCGCTTCACACTTCACGCCGCGGACCGCCGCACACAACGTGGACCTGTCCCTCACGCGAGGATACCAAGCTCCTCATCCTGCCGACAACGCCAGATTGTAGTGATGTGCGGAAGCGGGGATTGAACCCGGGACTCCCACAGTTAGTACCAGCCAGGCGTTGTGCGTTGGACTGGCGAGTGGGAGTCCCGGGTTCAATCCCCGCTTCAGCGCATCACTAAACAAGCATTGGGACATTGGGTCTCATTTAGTCATTGGTATGACCCAGACAGGGATCGAACCCTGACCTCCCAGTCCAAGGGGGGACGACATGCACCCACCAACGGGGGGATAACATTTCTTTACCCCGGCCATAGCATGTTTTAAATCAAATAAAACAAACTAGATTAATCAATGTTTGACATCATTGCATCAGTGA
>NC_137831.1:40646965-40684465 GCF_963921795.1 Nannobrachium achirus | reverse complement strand
TCATAACCCATGACCCACTTCACAATCACATTGTCCCGTTAGGCCTACTAACTAATACAAAACACATCGGAGCCAGTCATTTCATTTTAGTCATGTCAATTCTACCACTAAAATTACTCATCGTCGTCATCATCATCATCATCAAACATTTGGATTGTGATTCATTCAAATCCAGACAAAGCAAAGAAGCTTTTTTTCTTCTTTTTTACCTTCATCTGCAGAGACGTTCAAAGAAATTATGCTGCTGAGCTGATCCTCCTTCAACAATACAGAGCGTCTGACTTCAACTGTTGTCAGTAACATCCTCAAACTCCTACATACTGTGAAAAAAAACACCCGCCTGAAAAGAAGGCTGCTGACAATTTTACACATTTAAACCATAGGCTACAATTTAGGCATTAGCAGATGCTCTTAACCAAGAGCGATTTACAATAAGCAAGGACAACACTAGATAAATAGTCTAGTAATAGGATCATAGGTAAACCAA
Organism: Nannobrachium achirus; assembly: GCF_963921795.1. Lineage (NCBI taxonomy): Eukaryota > Metazoa > Chordata > Actinopteri > Myctophiformes > Myctophidae > Nannobrachium > Nannobrachium achirus. The sequence continues at coordinate 40,683,978 of NC_137831.1, read as the reverse complement.
GAACCCATCATCAGTATAACAATAGAATGTCCCAAAAATCTATAATCTGTACATGAGATAAAGATAAAGCTACTTTATTGTCCATTAAATTTAACATACAATTAAAAGTTGCCTTTGACACAGATCAGGCAGTCAGTATACAACAAAAAACAACAGTTTACATAGAATAGCCTACACACAAAATGCATTAAAAAAAATATGCAACTAAAATGCATTCCCATAACACAGCAGCAATGATCATGGGCTGTAGGGATAGGTGGTAGAGCTATTTAAACATGTTCTTATTTAAAATGTCCACTGCTGTGGTTAGTTAAGGCACACGGTCCCTTGGGTTTCTGGTAATGCTGCTCACAATTTAGCTGAATAGCCCTGCTGTTGATCATGTTTAGGACTGAGAATTGACAGATGTTGAAACCAAACTACACCTGCCTCTCTGCACCATATCTGCAGTCTTGGATGCCGATTTGTGTTGGCTGGGTACTCAACAACAAGTCACACGCACATCCACCAAGTTTTAACCACTTAATGACTGGCAGGCTACAGTTCTTGAGAGATGAGACCTTTTGTGACAGGCAAAGAATTCTCTCTCTCCCCACGGCTTTGAGAGAGAGAGCGAGAGAGAGTTTAGGCTATATTTCAAGTCAAAGATAGAATTTAATCATTGGCTGATAATAAAACTAAACTGGCACATGGAAATTCAACAAATTCTGTGATCTGATCATTGTGCAGCAGAAGTAAACTGCAGCTAACTGCTCTGTATGGTGTGGTGTAGAGATTAGCACGAGAGGAGAGGATGTGGTCAAAATAACAGAAGTGAAACCTTCAACTTAACCACTTCCCTGTGCCCTGCAAAGAACACTTGCGTCTCTGCAGCCACCATCTCTACAGTCTTCTGTACTTTTGAAAAGAGTGAAGTGTTCAAAAGTACAAAGTACTTTTTATTTTTGATATCAATGCATTGCTTTTTGTAAATAAATATGTGTTTTAGTTTACTGGGTATAGAACGCAAGAAACAGATTTACAAGTCGATTGATTTTCAGGAGTACGTGCATATATGAGTCATGAGTCCCTAGGCACGGATGTGTACTCCCTCCCACACACACACACACACACACACACACACACACACACACACACACACACACACACACACACACACACACACACACACACACACACACACACACACACACACACACACACACACACACACACACACACACACACACACACACAAAACAGATGTGAAGGATGTGAAACAAATAAAATTACAAAATAAATCTAAATTACAACCCAACCCATAAAGACTCGGTTGAGTTCAATCCCAAATCCCATACGTACCCCATAAACCCCCACCCCACATCAACCTCCCCCCCCACCCCCAACTCCAACTCCCTACACCCCCATATCCCAACATCTTCCACACACCCCATTTTCCCGTCCCCTTCCTACCTGAAAGCCTCCCTTGCCTTGCACCACCATATCACCCACCACCCCTATTTCCACCCCATTACATACCAAGCAGCTGCTACCTTAATGCCTCTCTATACCCACCCACCAGCTTTCAGTAATACGATGTTTTATATACACTACTAACACTACTCCTCCTGAACATGAAGTATGGAAAACATGCTAATTTCAGCAGATTTACATTCATTTATGGTGATATGTTGATTAATGCCAGAGAATACATTCACTCATTAAATGCGCACAGTTGTGCCTTATATAGGGATTGGTAGGTGGCTCCCTATATGCAAATTGGGATATGGGGAAGGTATGGGGCTTGGGCTTAATTCTGTTTGGGGTGGATTGTAATAGTTCAGGCCTGTTGGAAAACTCTAAAGCAGTGGTTCTCAAACATTTTCATATCAAGGATCCCCAAAATGACATGTATGTGCAGACGCCCATCTGAAAACATTTTCTGCCAGGGAAGTTTTCAAGATTAATCAAAACGAAAATAGCCCATCTACAAGCTCAACCTGGGTAGTAATTGTATGCATTGTGAACTTGAAGATCAGCCATTTTCAAACAAATTATAACATAGGGTTAAAGTGGTAAAACTGTTCCTCGCTTTTCTGTGGACCCCCTTGAACTTCCTAAAGAACCCCTGGGGGTCCCCAGACCACACTTTGAGAACCACTGCTCTAAAGATATGATAAAAAACTTTATTGTAAAATTAATCATATATTAATGAGAATTGAAGAAACTTCAAGAAGCGTCATTCCCACTGGGCACGACAACTATAAAGATAACTATAACTATATCGTTCATCATTGTAGAATAGTTGAACACTGCCATTCACTTGCCTTAGAACAATATATTTTTCATAGTTATAGTTACTAGTCCTGTGCCCGGGGGTGTGCGATGAGGGATTGAATGTAGGAGTCTCAGAAGTAATGTTGGAGAACCCAGACCGGGGCCCGTTGGGCACAATAGTCACCGACATCGGTGTCCAGTTGTGCAATACCCGTTGTATCCGTCTGTCTGGCTGGCACTCTTTTATGCCCAGGTGTTCCGTGTCCAGGCCAGTCTGTGATGTCGTCTCCAAATTTGGGCACCGTAGTGATGTCAGTCAGTGATGTCAGTTGGGCTTTGTCCGGTGGCACTGTTTAGTATCAGTGATGTCAGCATGACAGACGGTCAGACGGAGGACGGACCGACAGACATTCGGTAAATTAATAGTTAGTGCTCAGTGCGAATGGCCCCTAAGAGTGCTCTTCAGTGTGTGTAGATTCTGTTCTTACTATGCCAAAATCTTCTTAAACACTTCCTCTAAGAAGAAGAAATATCTTGGGGAATGAGGCCCATTGTGCATAAGATAAATGCAGTACTGTAGACAGATAGACACACGCACGCACACACACTCACACACGCACACTATAGCAGAAGCAAACATTGTAAGAGGAAGTTTAAGTTCATCACACTCAGCAGAGACAAATGAAGAACTGACATGGTTTTGTAAGTGCATATTCAACTCAAGGTGGAATGCATTGTGATTATTGTGCTATTTTATTCACTGATCTTTTGTTTATCATGTTGCTCTTTTACCTTGTCCTGTAAAGTACCCTCCCTTTAACTATGTTTGGAAAAGCGCTACAAAAACAATCATTATCATTCATTTTGTCTCACTTAAACTCACAATCTCAGGGAGGAAACCTTCACTACCCACAATGCTGTTATGTTGGTCAGACCAAGTTCAGATGACTAGGGTCTGAATTTTGGCTCAGGTCACCCCTGTAAATAATAACCCTTTCATCCACGACACCCCTGAATTAAGGGCTTTGCACACAGGTGCGATTTTCAACAATTGTGGGGTTTTTTCGTGAAAATTTGAATTTTGACCCGATTCTATGAGTGTCTTTTGAATCCTTCTAAGGTTTTTTGAAAAACCCTATGTTTCTATGTCAGCAATCTGGCTTAGCCATCGTCAAAGAAAAGATCCTTTTCACTTGAACTGGAGCTCAGTTAGTCTGTTCTTGAGAGACTACTATGTCAGTGGTTCTCAAACTTTTTCATGTGAAGGACCCCCAAAATGATATGTATTTGGCCAGGAACCCCCATCTCAAAATATTTAGTTCCAGGGTCCACCCAGAAGCAAAACTTGAGTTACAAACGTTTGCTTTGAAAATACATATATTCAAAGATATGCACACCTTTTCACGACTTTTTCAAAAATAGCAGATCTACAAGCTCGCAGCGCGGCACTCGGTGCCGCGCTGTGAGCTTGTATATCTGCTATTTTTCAACAGTTAAAGCCGTCAATAATTCTAGGCCTAAATGGGTTAAAAGGCATTGGATTTGGTGTGCAATGCTGTGCGGGGGATCCAAAAAGGAGTCATGAAAGGAGTGATGAGTTTTTACCGCATGCGATAAGAAAATCGAACTGGGTTTGATCGGGAAAATTCGCATGGCAAATTCGGAGCCGGTGTGCATGAGGTCACAGAGAATCATTGCTTTCTTTAAAAAAAGTGAAATCGTCTGGTTTTTCTGTGCGAAAAAAAACACGTCTGTGTGCAAAGCCCTTTACACTGTTAATTTATAGCATTTTTTGTCATATTAACTGTATGTAAATATGTAAATCTTTCCACCAAAGATACAGTATGTCACAAGAAAAACTGGAGATAATATTTGTTTCCTTTAGGACAGACTGAAAATAACTTTTCAAAGCATCCCTTTTCTGGGGGTAACATTAACCAAAAATAGCAGATCTACAAGCGACACGCTGTGATGCTTTGTAACACGTTGTGAGCTTGTTATATCAGCTATTTTAGAGACTTGGTGTACTGTAGGCTGAAAAAGAACATATTAGTACAATATGTACTATAATATTAGTACATTTTAACTTGGGTCTGTTTTACCAAGTATAGAGGGTCTAAATGGTTAAACTGAATTGACATTGATGAATTCCAAATATTATCGAAGTATTATTAGGTACCCCTGGACTTGCATCAAGACACCCTCTTTGAGAGGCCTTGCTTTGTAGATATTTTATTTTACTTATTAGTATCTACTTGCCTGCATCCATCATGTGCTATAGATGTTTGGTGCGCCCTCCCGCCCGCCTGCCGATAGCTGAACATTCGATGAATAATTTCCTATCTCACTCATAGGAGTGAAATGGTCCTGTTGCTGTAATATGAGGCAGCTTGATATACAAGTAGGCCTACATGCCCTGGACATGGCCAGAGGTGAAAGTGGTTTGAAATTCTTGCCGGAACTGTCCCAAAATTGGCCGCGCGGCAAAGCCGCGCGGCCGGAAAAGATTGGGAGGCTCTAACCCCCCAAAACCCCTGAAATGCATAGAAAACTGCATTTTGGCATAGTTATACACACAATAAAAACACTACAGGTCCTACACCTGAAAGGCAACGGCATTACACTAACTGTAACATGAAACATGATTGAAATCCTAAAGGAAATAGGCCTATCTATAATAAGACTCTTCATATTGTTCATTGTTCCATACAGAAGGGTAAGCAGTAGGGCTAGCAGAATCACCTAAGATAAGATAAGATGTTTATGGTCACTGTACAACAACATTTTGTTTAGTATATCCACATAAACACATACAGTAGCAGCATCAACAAAGAAAGAAATGCTGATTATTCTATCCTGTCACCATATACTGCTCTCTTATTTGTTGTCTCCCCAGGCCCCCACACACATGTAAAGCATTTTTGAAAGCTTTATATACATTCCAGATAATATAATATATTATTATTAATATTATTATAACCAGTTATCTAAAGTAACTAAGCAGTCTACATTTACTAAAGTAGGCTACTGTATTTAAGTACAGGTTTTAAGTATAGCCTATACTTTACTGGGGTATTTCCAAAGATGCAGAATAGAATCATTTTGGTCTATTCTGCAGCTTAAGGCTGCATCGCATGCAGGCACCATGGCAGGCAGAGTGCCACAGTCTCTCCTAGAGATGGGATTTATGGCTCTTTGAAGTGAGCCGGATCTCTAGGATCCGTTCCTTTCAAAGAGCCGTTCAAAAGACTGGCTCATTCGAAGGAACGGCTCCCTACTGTGAACCGAATCATATATCGTTAATTTCAAAGAACCGTTCAAACGACTCGATTCGTTCACGAACGTCCCACCTACCCGCTCCGTGGCAAACACTGAAACAAACCGAATCGATTACACTGACCTACACAAACCCACGGGAATAATTTAGAAGCACTTTATCAGAAAATATAGTCTAACTAGTAACACTTGTGTAGCCTACTGTATGTTAATCTGACTTTAGTATAGGCTATTGTTTTCTTCCTGGACGTGCGTTTGTGGCAGGTTATTTTTAACATGGGATTTTTGACAGCTGGCTTCTCCCTTTCTTAACGGAACTCCGTTCCGGCTCCAAATGTTTTAACGGAACGGGGGTTCCGGCCGTTCCGGCTCACTTTCACCACTGGACATGGCACCAGTATGTTGCAGGGACTTACCCCCAGTCCAACCCTTGATGATGCTGAGTGCTAAGCATGTGGGCATTGGGTCCCATTTGTATAGTCGTTGGTATGACCCGGACGGGGGTCAAACCCCCGACCTCCCAGTCTCAGGGGGGACGACATGTCCCCACCAACTGTGAGATGACATCTAATCCCCCCATAACATGTTAAATCAAAGAAAACAAACTAGATTAATCAATGTTTTTAAAACACCACTGGATCATTGAATTGGTTTTGCATGAATAAGCTACTGTGTAGCTGCGACGATCAGGTCGCAGTTACTATCAAAACCTCCACCAGCTGTCAGTCAGTCTGTCCATCACGTCACAACACGCTTTTGCCCTACTCATAGCTTCGCCACCGTTGCCCCTATCCATGCCAAACTTTGCACACACACACACACACACTCCTTGGCTGCCAAACCACAACCTCCACCCCTCATTTCTCACATGGCCCACTTCTAGCGCCACCATTAGGCTGATTCTTGCAAAGCACATTTTTGGACACTGCTCCTACAGATTTTGCCCTAAAATCACACAAAGTGGTACACAGTATCTCTAAAGTCACAGTCATCAACATGGATCAGTCCCATTTCCCATGTTCCCACCTGATTGGCTACCATGGCTACCATGGCCTTCTAAAGTTTGTGTATGCGACCTGACGGTCTCTTATCTCCCGATTAGGGAGTCTTACTGGTATAGTTACAACCAGGAGACATGTGACCTGTGTGGCTCATTCAGCTTGTGTGCTGAGGCTGCTGACATGAGGAAGGAATGAAAACAGGAGTGTGTGTGTGTGTGTGTGTGTGTGTGTGTGTGTGTGTGTGTGTGTGTGTGTGTGTGTGTGTGTGTGTGTGTGTGTGTGTGTGTGTGTGTGTGTGTGTGTGTGTGTGTGCGTGCATGCACAGGGGGGGTTGTAAGAAGGATAACAGAGTATATTTCAACATGCTCCACTCTGACACACAAGACAACAACCCGAGATCGGCTATTTTTGGCAAAGAGCATTGGTGTGGAGGGAAAAAAATAGCACACCAAGTACATTGTGAAAGGTGAAGTTTTACTAATAGTGGTTTGACTATAATGCATCAAAATCCACATTAACGTGAATCCAACACACACTGATGACAGTGCTCTCAAACAAGTCTTTGAAGCCATCTATGAAATATATGAACAGTTCAATCTGAAACAATGTTATACAATATTTAATGGGGTTCCTGTTCCAGCTCTCTGTCACCTAAGGGGGAAAAATGCTGAAGATCTCTGGATTGGAAATAAACACAGTAATGTGTAGAGAGAGCAGTTAAGATTGCAACTTTAAATTGTAAAAAAAGAAATGAACAGAAGAACATTGTACGTAAATTAGATACAGTACTACAGACTGACACACACACACACACACACACACACACACACACACACACACACACACACACACACACACACACACACACACACACACACACACACACACACACACACACACAATGTATGTTAATCAGTGGTGAGGGGTGAAACTAGAGCAGAGCATATACAATCTATAACAGTATATAAACAATAGCAGAAGCAAAGCTTCAGACACACTCAGCAGAGACAAACGAAGAACTGACATGGTTGTATAAGTGCATATTCAACTCAAGGTGGAATGCATTGTGGTTATTGTGCTATTGTATTCACTGATCTTTTGTTGTTGTCTCTAATATTTATCAAACACATTATCATCATTCATTTTGGCTCACTTAAACTCACAATCTCAGGGAGAAAAACTCCACTACCCACAATGCTGTTATGTTGGTCAGACCAAATTCAGATGATTCAGGTCAGACTCTAGATCAGTGGTTCCCAATGAATTTGGGCTCAGGTCACCCCTGAAATTATAACCTTTTCATTGTTACTTTATAGCACATTGTGTCTAATTAACAGTATGTAAATATGTAAATCTTTCACCAACAAGAAGAAGCCCTGCTCTATAGATATTTTATTTTACTTATTATACTACTTGCCTGTACCCATTATGTGCTACTGTAGATGTTTGGTGCTGGCTGGCTGGCTGGCTGGCTGGCTGGCTGCCTGCCTGCCTGCCTGCCTGCCTGCCGATGGCTGAGCATTCAATGAATCATTTCCTGTCTCACTTGTACATACAATTTTTTGCATAGTCATCATGCTGCATCATATGATGCAAAATGCATCATCATTCATGCTGAAATACTAAAATATCTCAAAACACAGATTGACACACAAAAATAACTCAGGATTGAGTTGATCGTGTCCCAAACAACAACAAAATAAGATCTGGTTGCCCCAGAGGTGAACTGGCCCTTTAAGAGATGAGACCTTTTGTGACAGGCAAATAATTCTCTCTCTCTCCACGGCTTTGAGAGAGAGAGAGCGAGAGAGAGAGAGAGTTTAGGCTATATTTCAAGTCTTAGATAGAATTTGATTATTGGCTGATGATAAAACTAAACTGGCACTAGGAGATGTGTGAGTATTCAACACATTCTGTGATCTGATGATTGTGCAACAGAAGTAAACTGCAGCTAAATGATCTGTGTGGTGTTGTGTAGAGATCAGCACGAGAGGAGAGGATGTGGTGTGGTCACAGAGCAGGCTGTAGAATAGATCATGTGATGAGAAATAACAGAAGTGAAACCACCTAACCACTTCCCTGTTAGGCCTGGGGCCAATTCTGATATCTTCACAAATTGGTACCACCCAAGGTGACCGTACATTTTTTACATTTTTGACTTCCTACATGTCTCTAGTTTACATTTTGGTATGATAACCCTTTCTGAGACCCAGCTTAATTGATGTTATCACCCGCTAGAGTCGGTCTCCCATCGACTTTCTATACAGGAGGAAAATACCCTGAAAACGTTTTTTTTTTCTGGGTATTTAAGTAGGATGTGAGGGGTCTAACTAGGGGTTTGTCATGATGCTGAATCCATTGCAAGCATTTGTTTTGCACGAAAAACATTCCGTGGGCTAGAAATGGCCTCAGAAAACAATACACGTATGGGTGAGTATTCATGTTAGTTGGAGGCCTTAGGTTTTTTTTTCTCGTGCTAATCAGTCTAAAAGTGCAAAACTTTGCACAGATGTAGCTCATGGCATGCTCTAATGATTTAGCTAGGGCGCCCGAGTCTGCGACATTCGGGGTCGCCGCAGCGGCCAAATCAAGTTGGGCTCCCATCGACTTTAGTGATGAAAAGTGATGAGTCATCACTTTTCAGAGTTTTGTGGGTGCTGTGGTGACCCCGAAGGTCGCTGACTCGGGCGCCCTAGCTAAATCATTAGAGCATGCCCTGAGCTACATCTGTGCAAAATTTTGCACTTTTAGACTGATTAGCACGAGAAAAAAAACCCTAAGGCCTCCAACTAACATGAATACTCACCCATACGTGTATTGTTTTCTGAGGCCATTTCTAGCCCACGGAATGTTTTTCGTGCAAAACAAATGCTTGCAATGGATTCAGCATCATGACAAACCCCTAGTTAGACCCCTCACATCCTACTTAAATACCCAGAAAAAAAAAGTTTTCAGGGTATTTTCCTCCTGTATAGAAAGTCGATGGGAGACCGACTCTAGCGGGTGATAACATCAATTAAGCTGGGTCTCAGAAAGGGTTATCATACCAAAATGTAAACTAGAGACATGTAGGAAGTCAAAAATGTAAAAAATGTACGGTCACCTTGGGTGGTACCAATTTGTGAAGATATCAGAATTGGCCCCAGGCCTCTCTACAGTCTTCTGTACTTTTGAAAAGAGTGAAGTGTTCAAAAGTACAAACTAAGTACTTTTTATTTTGATATCAATGCATTGCTTTTTGTAAATAAATATGTGTTTTAGTTTACTGGGTATAGAATGCAAGAAACAGATTTACAAGTTGATGACCATTTTCAGGAGTAAGTGCATTTATGAGTCATGAGCCCCTAGGCACGGATGTGTACTCCCTCCTACTCCAAAGTGTGCATTCAGCTCATGTGCTGAGGCTGCTGACACGAGGAAGGACTGAAAACAAAGTGTGTGTGTGTGTGTGTGTGTGTGTGTGTGTGTGTGTGCGTGCGTGCGTGCGTGCGTGTGTGTGCTTTTGTGCTTTGAGTGAGACAGGCGGGGGTTGTAAGGAGAACAAAGTATGTTTCAATATGCTCCACCCCCCCCCCCCCACACACACACACACCTTACTGACTTAAAATCACTGAAAAATAACTGAAAGAATCGGAAACCGAAAACCTTTTTTTGATGAATGACAATGGTTTTGATATTAGAAAACAAATAAGGCAGAAACATTGACACTTTACTTATTTCTCTCTCTCTCTCTCTCTCACACACACACACACACACACACACACACACACACACACACACACACACACACACACACACACACACACACAGGCGTCACAAGGGGGGGGGGGGGGGGGGGTGGGACTGAGTTACTATTATTTTATACTTTAGCTATTGAAAAATAGCAGATGTACAAGCTCACAGCGCGGCACAAAGTGAAACACACGCACGCACGCACGCACGCCAGTGAGTTCGGTTATTTTAAAGAGCATTGGTGTGGAGGGAAAAAAGAGCAGACCAAGTACAGAGTTAAAGGAGAAGTTTTACTAGTGGTTTAACTATAGTGTGTGCCAGCGGCTACGTCATTGTAGTCCTTAGCGGCCATTTCTTGTGACAAAACACAGGTGTTTCAATTGTTTGATTGCATAGAACTAATGCTATAGTCTAATCAGAACACCTGTGTAAGGCTGTGTTGTCCCAAGAAATGGCCGCTCTTAGAACTACATTTGGCACACCCTATAGTGCATAAAATCCACATTAACATGAATCCAACACACACTGATGACAGTGCTCTCAAACAAGTCTATGAAGCCATCTATGAAATCTATGAACAGTTCAATCTGAAACAATTTTATACAATATGTAATGGGGTTCCTGCTTCAGCTCTCTTTCACCTAAGGGAGTAAAACGCTGAAGATCTCCGGATTGGAAATAAATACACTAATGTGTAGACAGAGCTGTTAAGATTGCAACTTTAAATTGTAAAAAAAAATAAGAACATTGTACGTAAATTAGATACAGTACTACAGACTGACAGACACACAATGCATGTTAATCAATGGTGAGGGAGGGGTGAAACTAGAGCAGAGCATATACAATCTATAAAGGTATAAACAATAGCAGAAGCAGAAGGTTCAGACACACTCAGCAGAGACAAATTAACTAACATGGTTGTTTAAGTGCATATTCAACTCATGGTGGAATGCATTGTGGCTATTGTGCTATTGTATTCACTGATCTTTTGTTGTTGTCTCTAATATTTATCAAACACATTATCATCATTCATTTTGGCTCACTTAAACTCACAATCTCAGGGAGAAAAACTCCACTACCCACAATTAGGGGTGTGAAAGAATATTCTTTATTCGAATATTCGTTTGAATGTTAACAATAAAAGAATATTCGAAAGTAAAAAATTGAGGTTCGAATTAATTTATATTTAATTAAAACAAATCTACCACACTTCTCGCGAGATTCTGGGCGCATGGAACAATAAAAGGTGGCTGGTCTCGCAAGGCAGAAGTCTCCATTCACTGCTGCAAAAGTGGGCTGATCTACAAGTCCACAATGCGTCGCTGATCCAATACGTTGTGGGCTTGTAAATTAAGGGTGCCTATTTAGCGACACCGTCATACGGCGAAGAATAAACCTCCAGCTGCTTAACTTTCCCTTCACACTGTCACTGTCTGCCTCGCAGTGCACACACACACACACACACACACACACACACACACACAGTGCTTTTAAACTTGCTCACGTTGATTCAGAATGATTAACGAGTCAAGCTGAAACGGGCGACTCATTTGGTAGTGACGGGAAGGCAGACAACGAGACTTCTCCACCGAAAACACAATATAAAAAAGTATGGATTTCTTCTCTCACCGAGTCAGTCTCCCCGCACGCAGCCACGGTCACGGTAAAACTCCCTCCGTCACTCACACTGCTCTTGTAGACTACCTAATTTGGTTCAAACCAAAACATAATCCACTGGTGTGATTATAATTGCTCGTTTCATGTCGTGGCTGTTCCAACTCAATCACAGCTGCTGTGACGCTTTGCAACGGCGATGCGATTCTGCTCTTGCTTTTACCAACGCCAGGCAACGCCAGGCACGTGCACACAGACATCAAACGGGGCTTGAGCCCCTGCCCTTTTGAGAGAGAATTGTCCACCAAAAGGCCCTTTTAGAAATGTCAGCCCCTGCCTCTCTTAACATTCTTTTCACGTCCCTGACCAACGCGGACCTGCACACAGCAGCCTAAAGCGATAGAAGCGACTGTCTAGAATAAACTGCTTTGAAGTGCGAATGCTTCGAATTTTTGAATAATTCGAATAATTCGAATTTATTCAAATCAACGGTGGATTTTGAATTTTCACAATGCTGTTATGTTGGTCAGAGCGTCAGACCAAGTTCAGATGACTCGGGTCAGACTCTAGATCAGTGGTTCTCAATTAATTTGGGCTCAGGTCACCCCTGTAAATATAACCTTTTCATTGTTACTTTATAGCACCTTGTGTCTAATTAACAGTATGTAAATATGTAAATCTTTCACCAACAAGAAGAAGCCCTGCTCTATATATATTTTATTTTACTTATTAGTATAGTATACTACTTGCCTGTACCCATTATGTGCTACTGTAGATGTTTGGTGCTGCTACTGTAGATGTTTGGTGCTGTTGCATGCATGACTGCCTGCCTGCCTGCCTGCCTGCCGATGGCTGAACATTCAATGAATCATGTCCTGTCTCACTTGTAGGAGTGAGATGGTCCTGTTGCTGTAACATGAGGCAGCTATATACAAGTACAGGCCCTGGACATGGTACCAGTATGGCCCTGGACATGGTACCAGTATGTCGCAGGGACTTACTCCCAATCCAACCCTTGATGCTGAGTGCCAAGCATGAGGGCATTGGGTCCCATTTCTGTTGGTATGACCCGGACGGGGATCGAACCTCGACCTCCTATCCCAGTCTCAGGGGGGACGACATGCCCCCACCAACTGTGAGATGACATTTAATCCCCCCATAACATGTTAAATCAAATAAAACAAACTAGATGAATCAATGTTTTTAAAACATCATTGGATCAGTGAATTGGTTTGGCATAAATAAGCTATTGTGTAGTTGCGACCGTCAGGTCGCAGACGCAGTTACTATCAAAACCTCCACCGGCTGTCAGTCAGCCTGTCAGTCTGTCCGTTACGTCATGACACACTTTTGCCCTACTCTTATCTCTGCCACAGTTGCCCCTATCCATGCCAAACTTTGCACACACTCCTTGGCTGTCAAACCACAACCTCCTCATTTCTCACATGGCCCTCTTCTAGCGCCATTTCCCATATTCCCTCCTGATTGGCTACCATTGCCTTCTAAAGGTTGTGTATGCGACGTGGCTCTCCCGATTAGGGAGTCTTACTGGTATAGTCCAAGTTACAACCAGGAGACATGTGACGTGTGACCTGTGTAGTGTTCCACTCCTAAGTGCACATTCAGCTCATGTGCTGAGGCTGCTGACATGAGGAAAGAATGAAAACAGAAGTGAGAGAATTGTTACATAAATGTCTAATTTCATCATCTGGGTTTTCCTGGAATAAGCCGTTTCAAAGAAGAGAAGAGCAGCTGTTTCCACATGAGAGGTACTACTTTACATAGTCACTTTAGTTCAGGGCTCATCACCATGTCAGCTCCTGTTGGACATTTTTCATCATTTTATTTTTGCCACACACATCCACACCAAGTGGCCAATAATATTAGCAGAATCCAGGGGTCGCCAACATGTCCGTACACAGAAAAATGTGTCTCTACGGGGACTGCCCACAAGTCAGAATTGTATTAGTCCTACATCTCATTAGTCCGAATTTAGTTAGGGTTAGGATTAGGTTTATAGGCATATAGTTTTACTGAGGTTAGGGTTAGGTTTAGGCATAGTTTTACTGAGGTTATGTTTAGGTTTAGGCATAGTATATTTCACCAGGTTACTGTAACATCACCAGATTCTGACTAATGGGATGTAGGAATGAGATTTCTGACCAATGCCATGGCACCGTCTCTACAGTGCGCGCTCTCTCACTATTTGTATTTTGCTTTGCTTTTTATCTGAGCATGCAAGCACTTTGTAACTTTGTTAAGAAAGGTGCAATGTAAATAAAGTGTGTTATCATTAACCCTACACTTGAGTTAATCTATGGTTCCCTTCCAGATGCCATTACAGTATGTTTTTGGTCCAGTAGATCGATACATTGTGCATTAGGCATCCTGATTAATGCAACATTTTGAGCTTCTAATCATTCTTAATAGTGTGGTTATGTTTTTACCCTGCACCTGAAGCCATGGGGGTTGAAAGTGCACATCACTTTTTTCCAACTATGTTTCTGTCTGTACCAATGCAGATTGGCTAATAAAGGCTGTGTGCTCATCTCCAGTGGTCAAGCAAAGAGGAACCTTATTATGCTCTTTGCTTGAGGACAGACAGCAAGAAGTAGTGGTTACACATCTGTGAATGTTGCCACATTTCCTCAAAGTTACAAATTTCAACAAACACTCTTTAGAAAACAAATAAGGAAGACACATTGACACTTTTCTTCTCTCTCTGCTGATATGCTGATCAGTCCATATTATAGTTTATAAATGAAACATTTACCATTTTGCAGTGGCTCAGTGCAGATTGGCAGGGTTGGAACTGCATGTGTCACATGAGGTGCATTTTGTAATTAAAACACTGGTCACATGGTGCTTTCAGGTCTTCATGATGCAGAGATAAAAACACTTGGGCCAAGGAGAATGGGGTGTGGGGTAGTTAGTTGGGCGAGAAGTTAACCATCTAACTAACTAAGTAACTCAAAACAGCTGCAGTAGAATAATGAATATAGTGAATTGTTTTTAGCCTGTCCAGTTGCAGAATTCAGAGCTTCATTGTGTAATAGAAATCTTCAATAGAATGTATCCTGAAATATTTGCACTCTGTTGGGAAGATGGGTTTTGAAACACATACAGTGACATTACCAATCCTGGACTGAAAACTGTTGTAGCTTCTTAATTAAGTTGGTTACTGTATGTCCAACATTTAGTATAAAACAATAAAGAGACAGTGATTATCCTTTGGATGGGGAACCCTGCCTGGCTTGTGTCGCCCTCTAGTGATTTATACAAGCACCAACAGGTGTCAGCAACTACAATCACAATATGACATACCCCTCCCCACTAAATGAACATGTGCACCCACACAAGAAAAGTAGCCCAAGAAAAACAAAACACATCAAGCACTGAAAATGTAAGTATAACAATACTTTTCTGAAATACCAAGAGGACAACAGAACAGAACTGTCAAAACAGGCCAGTACAACAATCATGTCCAGAGTAAGCCAAAACCAATGGGCTGAGGTAGACTATTCAGACCCTGACATGACCCTGGGGATTATTATGCCCCATTCTTCTGGGTGTCACTAAATACAAGATTCATACAAGCACTGACAATCACAATACTTGTTTAAGCACTATTTCAGTGCACTCAGATAACTGTTACAGCAAACAAAGCCAAAATGAATGTGTTGGACTTTAAAATGCCTTTATAACCCCCCCACCATGAAATCAAATCACTAGTTGTTAGCTTTACCCTTTTAACTATTTGTATTAAACCACGTGGTAAAGTATACTTTAAACCTTAATAAATGTACACCTTATTATGAAATCCAGATGTAAGCAAGTACACAAAACAACCAGATGACTTTTGTAATTGTATGTCAAAATATTAATTCAAATAAAAAAAATGAACAGGAAATAAAATAAAATTTGATCAATCGGGTACTGGGTTCAGGTTCAATGCAATTCAATGCTTCACATTCAAGGAAAATGTACTTCAATGAAATCACCTTATTGACAGCCCCCCCCCCCCCCCCTCCAAAGGACTGATTGATATAGTCCACAAAATATAAAGCTTCACTCTCTGCAAGCAAAAAAGGGCAGCACTTACAGTCCAGGAGATGGCGTGAGGGCTCTGTGTGAGTGTCTTTTGTGCACGGGTGGTCTTACGTGCTGGTGGTCCGTGCGCACGGTACTTTTAGGAAGCAAAGTCTGTTAGAGATGAGGGGCGCCACAGCAGGTCTCCTCCTACTACTATGATATACTGTCCAGCTAACGCACATTCACCAGTCCAACACTTGTAACTCAGTCTACAGACTGCTTTGTCACCAATCTGTTAAATACTGTTCATGAAATAACGTGTGTTACGTTAATTTCCTCATCAAACATTTCTCTCCTTCACACTGCCTCTGCTCTGTTTCAACTCCTCTCTCCATTCCTTCATTATCCTCATGCTCGCACCTGTGCCCAATAGAGCATCGCAGCGGAAGTGGTTTACTGGTGCCACTTAAAAATCGTCATTAATTTTCCCCATAGACTTTTACAAAAATATGTATAACAATTATGTTAAGCCTAGAACCAAGCCATCCAGGATTGCAATGAATCATGACCATAAAACCTTTGATCCTATGTGAAAATATATTTTAATATAGTGTGTGCCAGCGGCTATTGTAGTCCTTATCGGCCATCTTTTGGGACAAAACACAGGTGTTTCAATTGTTTGATTGATAGAACTAATGCTTTACTCCAATCAGAACACCTGTGTAAGGCTGTGTTTACACAAGAAATGGCCGCTCTTAGAACTACATTTGGCACACCCTATTAAATTATTTGATATACTGCGTTTAATAACTAGCCTTTGTTTAGCGATTTTTCAAAATGTTCTTTTCATAGAAACAAAGGTTGTATTTCACTGCCATCCTGGATGGCTTGGTTCTAGGCTTAACATAATTGTTATCAATATTTTTTAATATGAGGAAAATGAATGACGATTTTTAAGTGGCACCAGTAAACCACTTCCGCTGCGATGCTCTCTCTCACACACGCACGCATGCACGCAAATACACGCACACACACCTTCCCTTCCCTCAGATAAGTCAAAATAAAACCCTTTACAGTAACAGGAAAATAAAACTTTGCAAAAAATAAAATAAAGGGGTGAATATGCACTTTTTAAACAACAAACATGAATCCCACACTTATAAGTATCCAACAGGGTTACAGAGATATAATATAATTTACTGCTGGTCATAATGCATTATAAACTCAACAGAACAGCTCATTATAACTACCAGGTAACACTTACTTAATTTAAAGGTCGGGTCTATAATGCATTATAATAACACCAACACTCATTGCACTACACTGGCTGCTGATATACAGGCCAGAGCTGACTTCAAGGTGCTGCTCCTGACCTTTAGCTCTAAATGGTCTTGCTCCAACCTACATGTCAGATTTAATAGAACCATACATCCCTGCGAGACCATTAGGATGCCGCTCTGCTTAAAGTCACAAATCACAACAAAGTAACAGTTGGGGGAAGAGCATTCACACATCGAGCCCCCTCTTTGGAATGCACTCCCTCAAGCTGTCAGGGATGCAGAGACTCCTTAGACATTTTTAAATCTAGATTAAAAACGTATCTCTTTTGCCTACACTACAGTCTGCCTTAATCTCTGAACTTCACTTATATGACATAACCCTGCGCAATGTCTTTTACATTGGGTTGTTTTATTTTATCCATTATTTTTTGTTTTTGTTTTTAATTTTGTTTCTTTGCTAACTTATACATCTTCGGCTGTGTACTGCTACATGGAAATTGTTTGACTGGCACTTTTTAATGTTTTCATTTATTTATAAATAAAAACATATATATATATATATATATGTTTGGCTATTGTGTCTGCTGTTTGCCTTAATTGTTGTGAAGTGCACAGAGACTCCTTGGGGTGATGTTGCACTTTAAATAAAAAATAAACTGAAAATAAACTGAAACACTTATAATGCTTCACAACATTCGTATAAACTTTATTATTGACTATAAGTTAAGGTTGTTATAATGTGCTGTTTCACTGACAGTATATGACCAGCACTTATAACACATTATAAACGTTGTTATAAGAACTGTTGCCTAAAAGACATCAGTTGTAATCTGTCTCCAAAATGTCTGTCCTGGCCAGATTCTCACTAGAGGTCAAAGATCACACACAGAAGCCTCCTCTGACAGCTAAAGAATGTTCAGAATACACTCTCTGCACAGAAGACACACTGAATGAACTCCTGAACAATTATGTAAGGCTATCTAAACATTGTCATTCATTAAATTAAGGTATTCAGTTTTCAGGTTTTTTGTCATTCTGATTCTGTGTGGCTCTACTTTGTTCAGTCTCATTCTGACCTCTGGAGCAGGAGTGATAACTGATAATTACTTTGATATGAAACACATTGAACTGTGAGTATTATTTGATGTGTTAGGCCTACAGCATTACAAATAAAAACTTAATTGACTTGATTAGATATTGATCCTTGATTCATTATGACTGAGATTTTACTCTACATAGATATACTGTAGGCCAGGGATTCCCAAACATTTTTGGGTCAGGGCACCCCTGGAAATATTATTTTCATCCGAGGCACCCCTACATTATATTCATAATTTCCACTCCCAACACTGTATATTTATGCCATATTTTAGGGGTTATGTTGCAAGGAAAACGTTGAGATAATAGTCATTTTGATTAGAACTGACTGAGAAATAGTGTTGTACTTTGTTTAAAATTATACCAAATATTGTTTTAAGTGTCCGAATGAATTCTAAATATTATCAAATTATCTCGCGGCACCCCTGGACTGCCATCACCGTCACCCACTTTGAAAACCCCTGCTGTAGGCTAATGTGTATGACTGTTGTTCTGTTTTATTTTACAATCACTAAGAAGACGTTTGTAGTGGCTCAGTGGAACTGTGCCAGGTGAGATTGTGCTTGGTTTAGAACACTGGTCTATACTAGATGAAGAAAAGTGACATTTTGAGAAACTATAACATATGGTCAAACATTGGCCAAATTGTCAAATAATATAAGAAAGAGGAAAAACTGGTGAAAGTAGCTGATCTACAAGCTCACATTGAAGGGTACCTATTGGTAACTTGTAGTATGAAGTTGGTTCTCAAAGTGGGGTCCTCCAGGAGGGGAGGGACCCCCAGGGAGTTAAACGATCTTATCTCAGTCATGGGGGTCCGTGGCATACGTTTTTAAATGGGGGTCCGCTGGCTAATAAATATCAAGTTGGTGGTCCTTTACATGAAATTGTTTGAGAACCACTGGCCTATGAGACCAAAGACATTTAATATGACCAAAGACAGTGCTGTGCTGTTTCGCTTTGGTCGAGTACAACTACTGTATTTACTCAACGTAATATTGCCCTCTAGTGGTAGAAAAACGCAATGAAGGGCCACATGCTGGTGTGATCATCCACACTGGATCTGACCTGCAGTGCCAAACAGTGGAAACCTCCATGACTTTATGTCTTATTGTAGGCTGCTAATTAGAATAATACAAACATAGAAGTGGTTAATAATTAAAAGTGTTGTATAAGTTTGTTTAATTTATTAGTTCAAGTTCTATTTTCAGATAGAAACCTAATCAGACATTGCGTGTGTTCAGTAACAGGGGTCCCAGACTCTCTTGCTCTTTAGTAAACAAAGAAACAGAATAAAACAATAAAATACATTTTCAGGTGGTTCACCTTTTTCATCCAATCAGGACTCAGAGAGTCCATTTATCAATCCAAATTGTGTCAGCTTATTTTTCGTGTCATCACTTCCAGTTTAATTTCATGTGTTTATCCTGTATCCTATACGGTTTTGGCTCCTGATTTAAAATGCATTCTGTTTACTGAGAAACTGAAGAGACAGAGGGACCCCCAGGCCTACTGGACCAACACCCTATAGAACACTGGTTTTCAACCTGTTTCATGTCAAGGTCCATTATTTATTCAGCATTAGAGCCACGGACCACCATTTGATTACATTTAGCCTCTCAGACCCAAAATATTGTGTTGTCGTTGGATACGATTTTGTCCACAATTCCATGCTGTATTGATGTGGTTCCATAGGAGAGATAACAGGCAGATGTTGATCATTAAAAGAAGAAAAAGAAAAATCTATAATATCTAATTGTGTAGACTTCTTTGTACATCAAGTCTTGCAGATGTTTAAGAATAATATAACTCTTGAGAGCGTAAAATGAAACCAAATGGACCTGTAAGGTCCATTTGGTTTCATTTTACCCTCTCAAGGGTTAAAGATCTGTAAGGGTCCATTTGGTTACCAACTCTCCTTCATTTAGCTGGAGACCACCAGGAACCCCCTCAAGTAAATGGTGGTCCCCAGACCACTAGTTGAGAACATAATATCGCTAGGCCAACCTGCTGTTTGAGGAGAAACTGTGTATCTTTGTATATGAGCTTTGGATATTTTTAATAGTTTTAAAACACTTTTTAAAGTTAACGTGAAAGTGGTTGCTGGGGGTCCCCAGTAAAAATAGAGTAAATACAGCATCAAAATCATTTGAACCACTTCTATCCATTTATACGTTGTTGGCTATTCAAAAATAGCGGATGTACAAGCTCACAGCGTGTCACTTCGTGCCGAACTGTGAGCTTGTATATCTGCTACTTTCTCTTTTTTCCTTCCTGTTTTCTGGGGGTCCCTGGCGCTACACATTTTTCAGATGGGGGTCTGCGGCCAAACACTGTACAATGTGGGGGTCCTTGACATGAAGAAGTAACAGTTTTGGACATACAAGGTTTCCACCTGACAGCAGTGATGTTCAGCAGATAGTGTTATGTTTCCCCTCATTGGATCACTCCAATGTGGGTATCACTCCGCGGCGGAGGGATACATTCGAGGTAAGGAATAACTGATTCACTACCGTGCACACCTGTGCGTGCGTGGTTGGGGGTGTGGCTACCCCTATATAGACACACCCCACCCACGCGCGCTTGCTTTTTCATTTCTCGGCGAGACTTTCAGGTCAAGGAAGTGAATGAGCAGAGAAGGTAAGTATTTCTCTCTATTATAGCTCTTTTGACTTGATTCGCATCCAAGTGCTCTCAGTGGCTAAGGTTAGCCTGGAGCTGCTACGGTGTAGCCCTCCTCACGAGACACTTGAGTTTATACCGTGTGTACCATTATGCTGGTTGCTAAATGTTTGTAGCGCTGTTAGCTATGCCATGCATTAGCAGCTGGCTGCACTAAGCAAGCCTCTTATTCTACTATAGCATTGCTTGCTGAGGTTTTCTTTTGTGCTTTCTTTCTTGTTTTGCAGAAATCACTTTGGAGATTCTTCTGCATATATATTTTGGATTGTTTTATATCAGCCAGCATGGCCATTACCTGGTGCTAGCTGGTATATTTCCATGGCCGACAGGCCTAACCATAACCTGGTAGCCTGTCAGCCTTCTGTTTTGCTGCATACAGTAGATGCTCATTAAAGGGCAATTATACTGTTTTTTCAGTTTTGGTTTTTCTTTTTGTTTCTGAATACGCTTCCATAAACTGGAAGCCTTTTTCAGTCCTTTGTCTACTGTTTTGTTTTCAAGCCCTTGTTGCTGTGGGGTGTAAGGCCCTTACGGGGCGACCATTGTCACTGGGCCTCTCCCCTGGTAAATCCCTTACTGGGTGCAGTGTATAGGGAGAGGGGACCCTGCAACAGGGTACCAGGAGCAGGTCCACTACAGGATGTCAGCTCGCTGTGTCCAGTGCGCGGAGGACATTCCTCCTGGGGATGCGCATGCGTCCTGCATGCACTGCCTGGGGCTGGCTCATGCAGAGGGGGCGGTTAAGCACCCTAATGGCTGCCTGTTCTGCTCAGTCTTCTCGGAGCGGCTCAGGGGGGCCCGTCTGTCCGCCATGCGGACCCGGGTGGCTCAAGCTGCGGCTCTGCCTCCCTCGGGTGTAGCGAGCCATCGTCCCGCTACCCCTTCCTGCAGTTCAGGCGGGCGCAGGGAGCAGGCCTGGCATCATGAGGACGACGTCCTCTCAGTGTCGGCCAGTGATGGCCTTTGGCTGGGAGACGATGCCGGATCTGTGAATCGCAGGTTTGGACAGTCAGCTGAGCCCTCTGAGGAGGACAGTGACGGTCCTGGTGTGGCCCCTGCTATGCAGAAGCGGGTCCAGGACATCGTTGGGAGGATCACAGCTGCCTTGGGCATGGCCCAGGAGGGGGCTCAAGACAGCCCGCCAGCTGTGCCCTTGTGCAGTGCCTTCAAAGAGGCCACGTTGGAAGGCTGGGCTGATAAGGGCGCCCGCTTCCACTTTACCCCTGAGTCGGGGCCATGGGCTTTCATGGCGGAGCCCGATTCCCTTGGCCTCCGGGGGTACCCAACCATGGACACCATGGTTGCAGCCATGGTCCTGCCAGATAAGGACATAATTGGGAAAACCCCCCGTCTTAAGTCCGGCCCTCCCAAGAAGTTTGACGATGACCTCAAGACGGTCTATGGGTCACTGACAGCGGTGGGACGCCTTACTAATGCAGTGACGCTCCTCCATACCTACCTGCAGAATCTGCTGCCCCAGGTTTTGCCAGAGGAGGGGCCTCTCAAGCAGGAGGTAAAGCTGATCTCTGACCTGATCGGCCAGATCCAGAGGGACTTGGCCCGGGCTAATGGAAGAGCCCTGGCACAGGTTGTGGTGGCTAGGCGCCACCTTTGGCTGTCACAGACCGAGCTGCCTAGCGGTATGCAGACCACCTTCTCCGACCTCCCTGTGACCCCCGGTGTTACCTTTGGGGCCGGGGTCAGGGAGATCCTGCGTCAGACAGACCAGGTCAGGGACGATCGGGACACCCTCAGGCGTTTCATGCCTCCACCTCGGGACAGGGGCAATCCTTTCAGGAAAGGTCGTCAGGACCGAAAGGGCCCTCGTCAACCCAAGAGGACGGCAGAGCCCTGGCCTGCTAGGCAGCCTCAGGCGGCGCCACCTAATCCGGCTCAAAGGAGAGTCGAGAAGCGCAGGCAGGAGGACCACTGTCAGGGACGCTACGACAATCGTAGGTCCAAGCGCCGCCCTCCTAGGGGTGGCGGTCCACAGCAGTCAGCCTGACGGCATGCCCGGCCTCGGCCGCTTCTCCCAGGCCCAAAGGGCAGTGTGGGAGGAGCGGGTGGAGTCCCCTTGGGTGCTTTCCACCATGCTCCAAGGGTACAGACTCCAATTCCGAGCCCGGCCGCCCCCTTTCACAGGTATCCACCCTACGACAGTGGCCGACCCCCTGAAGAGGGTGGTGCTGCGGAAGGAGATATCTGTGCTGCTGGACAAGAACGCCATCAGGATACTACAGCCGCTAGAACGGCAAGGTGGGTACTACTCCACCTATTTTGTCATTCCCAAGAAGATCGGAGGGCTGCGCCCTATTCTCGATCTGCGAGGGGTGAATCGCTGGCTAAAGCGGTTGAAGTTCCGCATGCTTTCCCCAGCCCGTGTTCTTCAGGCCATGTCAAAGGGCCTATGGTTCACAACGATCGACTTGAAGGATGCGTATTTTCAAATTCCCATCCATCCTTCTTGTTGGAAGTACCTCCGGTTCGCCTTCGAAGGGGTGGCGTACGAATTCATGGTTCTTCCCTTCGGGCTCTCTCTGTCGCCGAGGACATTTACCAAATGCATGGTGGCAGTCCTCGCGCCCCTGGCAGCCAGAGGTCTAACGATCCTGAACTACCTGGACGACTGGCTAATTTGCGCCCACTCCGAGGTGGAAGCGCATCTGGCCACATGCAAAGTCGTGCATCACATACAGCAGTTGGGGTTGGTGTTAAACCACGAGAAGAGTCACTTGACTCCATCCCAGGCTGTGGCATTCATAGGGATGTCGTTGGATGCACAGACAATGAGGGCGTCTCTACCGCAGGTAAGGGTGGAGAAGATCCTTTCATCTCTGAGCCGTCTTCAGCGCGGCCAGGAGGTGTCAGTTTGGAGGTGCCAGCGTCTGTTGGGCTTGCTGACAGCAGCCTCACTGCTGGTTCCTTTAGGCCTGCTCCATCTCAGGCCTCTCCAACTCTGGTTCAACTCCCACGGGTTTCACCCGAAACGACACAGACATCGTCGCCTTGTGGTGACGACACAGTGCCTGAGGGCACTGTCGCAGTGGCGCTCACGCTCCTTTCTTTGTCAAGGGGTGGAGCTGCACAGGGTGTGTCGCAGGGAGCTAGTGTGCACAGACTCCTCCCTGGCAGGTTGGGGAGCGGTGCACAATGGCAGGTCAGCGAGCGGCCTGTGGAAGGGCCCTTGGCTGGGCTGCCATATCAATGTCCTGGAGCTCAGGGCCGTGCACCTGGCTCTCCAGTTTTTCCTCCCGTCCCTAAGGGACCGACATGTATTGGTGAGGACAGACAATTCCACAGTGGTGGCCTACATCAACCACCAGGGCGGGTTGAGGTCTCCCCGTCTGCACAGAGTGGCAGAGAGGTTGCTCGTGTGGGCTCATGCGCATCTAGCTTCTCTACGTGCAGCGTTCATTCCGGGGGCTCACAACACAGCAGCGGACATGCTCTCGAGGGCAGGGCCGCAAGAGGCGGACTGGCGTCTGCACACTCAGGTAGTGCAGCAGCTTTGGATGAGGTTTGGCCGGGCCCGAGTGGACCTCTTTGCCGCCTCAGTGAACTCCCAGTGCCCCCTCTGGTTCTCAGTGACGAGGCCACCGGGACCCCTGGGACTGGATGCTTTGGCCCACGACTGGCCGCAGGAACTGCTGTATGCATTTCCTCCACTTCCCCTGATCCCGGCAGTGCTGGACAGGACCAAGCTGGCAGGTCACAGGCTGATACTAATTGCCCCGTATTGGCCGAGGCGCCCTTGGTTCAGTCTCCTGTCGTCTCTCCTCGTAGGGACTCCATGGCAGTTGCCCCTGAGACCCGACCTGCTCTTGCAGGCCGGAGGGACCCTGTGGCATCCGGAACCACGGCGGCTCAACCTGTGGGCTTGGCCCCTGAGCGGCGCCGATGGACAGAGCTAGGCCTCCAAGAGGGGGTTATGGCTACTCTGGAGGGAGCCAGGGCTCCTTCTACTAATGCAGCATATCGCTTGCGCTGGAAAATCTTTAGTTCCTGGTGTGCTGCGCGCAGCCTGGACCCAGAATCCTGCAATGTGCAGGCGGTATTGCAGTTCTTAGATTCTCTTCTGCAGAAGGGATTATCTGCCTCCACTGTGAGGGTGTACTTGGCAGCCATCTCTGCTGGTCATGACCAGCTTCCAGAGGGTTCAGTGGGGAGACACCACCTGGTCTCTAGGTTCATGAAGGGGGCCAGACGTATGCGTCCAGCCAAAGCTAGGAGGGCTGTACGCTGGGATCTGGACATTGTTTTGTCAGCCCTCTCTAGGCCTCCATTCGAACCTCTCGAGGCAGCTTCGCTGAAGCACCTTTCTATGAAGGTGGCCTTTTTACTAGCAATCACCTCCACCAAGAGGGTTGGTGAGTTGCATGCCCTTTCAGTTAGCCCGGAGTGCCTCCAAATAGGGCCTGATCGGAGGAGTGTGGTTCTTCGACCGAATCCCTCCTTCTTGCCGAAGGTCCTGCCTGAGGGGTATGTCAACAGTCCCTGGTCTCTATCTGCTTTCTCCCCTTCTGCAGATGGGGAGGAGCATGGTTCTGCCCCCAGTGTGCTCTGTCCCGTGAGGGCTTTGCAGGCCTACGTGGATCGCACGCAGTCGCTGCGCAGGACAGACCAGCTCTTCGTGTGCCATGACGAGCGGGTCCTGGGGTCAAACCTGTCGAAGCAGAGGCTGTCCCACTGGATTGTGGATGCAATCCGACTAGCATACAGGCTGGCGGGTAGGCCTGAGCCAGTGGGTGTGGTGGCTCATTCCACCAGGGGCATGGCCACATCTAGGGCCTTCCTGCGGGGGGTCCCACTCTCTGAAGTGTGTGCCGCAGCCACTTGGGCCTCGTCGGCCACCTTTGCCAGATTCTACAACGTCAATGTGGCCGCACCCAGTGCAGTGGTGGCGGCAGTTCTGGGCGGCTCTTCCTGACCTCTCAGACGTGGCGGCCGGCTTGGGGTAGGTTCTAGGCTTCAGCCTTCTTGACCTGTCTGTTCTTACCTCAACCTCCAGATGAATCGGGTAATTCGATACCCACATTGGAGTGATCCAATGAGGGGAAACATAACGATGGTTACGTAGGTAACCACGGTTATGTGACCCGATTGGATCACTCCAATCCTGTCGTGGTGCTTGAGGCGCCTCGAAAATGATCTTCAAGCAAGCGCGCGTGGGTGGGGTGTGTCTATATAGGGGTAGCCACACCCCCAACCACGCACGCACAGGTGTGCACGGTAGTGAATCAGTTATTCCTTACCTCGAATGTATCCCTCCGCCGCGGAGTGATACCCACATTGGAGTGATCCAATCGGGTCACATAACCGTGGTTACCTACGTAACCATCGTTCCTCTGAGGCCAAGAGCTTTCACACTCTTTATGGCAAGGACCACCAGAATGATATGGATTTGGTTGAGGACCCCCATCTCAAAGTGTTTTGTGCCAGGGACCACCAGATGCAAAGACCTTTGATAAAAATGGTTTGTTTATTTTTTATATAGGCCCTATATAAAAAGAAATCTTCAAAGATTGTCAAGATTTTTCAATAATAGCATATCTTGTAGATCTGCTATTTTTGAATATCCAAAGCATAAAATATAGTTAAAGTGGTTAAAATGATAATGATGCTATATTAGCCAGTTATACTGGGGACCCCCTCATGTTCAGGTCGGGATACCAATGTTATCCAATCAGGATAGAGAACTCAGTCAGGATACAGATTTAACAGGTGAAATTGAAAGTGATGACACCTATAGACATGAGCAGACCAAACTGGAAGTGGAACAGTATAAATGTAGAGGGAGGTCAGTTCCTTTAGAAAGTGAAATATCCCTTTAAGCCACAGATCCAGCATGTTGCTAAGCCTTAGGCCTAGCCTAGGTCATACATTGCCCCTTCATGCCCTGAATGAATACTCTTTTATATTATTGACCTAAATAATGATGATATCACAGGTATCTGTCGTGCTCTAACAGCAGAATATGATTTGTGATATGATATGTAGTAGGGATTTAACGAAAAAGTCGACTTCATTACACAAGTCGACTCCCACCAGAGAAAGTCGGGGGTTGAAAAAAAAATCTTTTGTATTTTTTTCTATCATTGTTTTTGCTCCGTGTGTGTGTCTGTACAGAATTCAAACAGTAGGATTGCTTATTGTCAAGGACGTTATGATCCAATATTACAGTGCTACATTAAATTTGGTATAACATGGTTCTATTGTGAAAATAGCATATCTACATGCTCACAACAATGCGAGGCGTTGTGAGCATGTAGATCGGCTATTTTCACAATTTCTGCCTATAAATATTTGACAATTTGGACAATGTCATTTTAGAGGTATTAAAAAGTCCTTAAATAGGCACTTTAGAAATGTGAAGATACCCTCTATACACTTAAACTTTATAAAATAATTGGGGGGTCTTGTGTGATGTGATGACGTCATCAAACAAGTCGACTTCAACTCAACTTTTTACTGACTCGAGTCGACTTGCAAAAATCCCAAGTCGTCCTAAAATATATGATGAGACCAAGACGTTTAAAATGAAGCTAGTGATGTTCTGTTCTGTTTTGATTGACTGTAACTATTTACTCAATGTTATATTGCCCTCTAGTGATAACAAAACGCAATAACAGGCCACATGATCACAGACTCGTTTTCCAAGGCTGGTGTGATCATTCACACTGGATCTGACCTGCAGGGCCAAACAGTGGAAACCTTCTGTCTTATTGTAGGCTGATAATTAGAATAATACAACTATAGAAGTGGTTAATCATTAAAACGTTTTATTTTGATGTTTTAGTTAAAGATCTATTTTCATATCTTGTAGCTCTATATTATTCATTAGCCAAAGCATAAAATATGGTTAAAGTGGTTGAAATGATAACCAATTATGCTGATTTTCAGGTTGGTAAACCAATTTCATCCAATCAGGATAGAGAACTGGTGAAATTGGAAGTGATGACACCTAGAAATGGAAAATTGAAACGGGAACAGTAGAAGGTTGAAGTCGCATGAACTCTTTTATGATTGGAAAATATTTTTCTGTTTGTGTTTGCTAAAGCATTGGAGAAATCGGGAGAACCCTGTTATTTAGCAAACCCTCTATAATGCTGATTAATATCAGAACATACTGTATTAGTGCTTTAACCTTCTAACAAAATACTGTAAAATGTGGTTTTGTTTTCACCAAAAAATATCACTTACCCTGCAGTACCTTTACATTTATAATACTTTAGTTAAAAATAATACTATAATTATTTTCATAGCTGGCATGTACAAGAGAAAAAATAGATCTATAGGCACAGAGTGACACTATGAGCTTGTATATCTGCCATTTTGAATAGCCAAATATAAAATGTGCTTAAAGTGGTTCAAATGATTGTGACACTATGTTAACTAATAATTAAAAGGACACCTGGGGGTCCCCAGACCCCACGTTGAGAACCAAATACTTTCAGTTTTTAAATCAACAGACATAATCAGCACAAACTCTGCAATTAATTCTAGACGAAGGATATTGATTATATAATTATAATAAAAAAATATGAATAACAAACAGATGCGCTTTTCAAAGAGAATGAAAGTTGGACGTTTATTGTCATTAAAGTTGATAACAATGTACATACATCTTTAGCAGTCATGATATTCTTGTCCAACTCAACTATACAAATATAGACAATAATTACTCATGAAATTTTCTACTGTCCTTCACACTTCAAGGAAAAATACGTCCAAAACCAAGACTCATACATGAATGAAGAAAATCAGAGCATCTTTCTATAGAACATCATGTAGTTTATATATGACAGAGTTTAAAAAGCAACAGCATGGCATAATACATGTCTTATTGACTCTATGCATGCTTGATTCTTATGTGAACATGTGAAACAAACAGCAAACATCACATAGTTGTAGCTCTGAACAACATATCAACCATCATTTACAAGCTCTATACAGTCTGGCTCATATAGTCTGGCTCCAGCCCAGGGGCGTCACAAGGGGGGGAGTGGGACTGAGTTACTAGGGCCCAAGGTGGAGGGGTGTTCATTATGTTATACTTTAGCTATTGAAAAATATCAGATCTACAAGCTCACAGCGCGGCACCGAATGCCGCGCTGTGAGCTTGTAGACCTGCATTTTTTGAAACGTTGTGAAAATGTGTGCAAGTCTTTGAATATATGCATTAAGGGAACATTTGTAACTCAAATTTTGCCTCTGGGGGGTCCCTGGAACGAAATATTTTGACATGGGGGTCCGTGGCCAATCATTTTGGGGGTCCTTCAAAAGTTTGAGAACCACTGACAGAAACAAAAATTAGAAGGATTTAGAAAACATTTATAGAATCGGGTCAAAAATACTCAAAGAGCTTATCTGCTATTTTTCAATATTCAAAGCATTAAATAATGCATAATAATGCGTTCCCAATCTAAATGGTTTAAACCCCCTATGAAGAACATTCATGGGGGGCCCAAGGTGGAGGAGCCTGTAATTATTTTATACTTTAGCTATTGAAAAATAGCAGATATACAAGCTCACAGCACGGTACCGAGTGCCGTGCTGCGAGCTTGTAGATCTGCTATTTTTTTAAACGTCGTGAAAATGTGTGCAAATCTTTGAATATAGGCCTATGTATTTTTTAAGCGAACATTTGTAACTAAAATTTCGCTGCAAGCTTGTAGATCTGCTATTTTTTTAAACATTGTGAAATGTGTGCAAATCTTTGAATATATATATTTTTTAAACGAACATTTTTAACTCAAAGTTTGATTCTTGGGGGTCCCTGGAACTAAATATTTTGAGACAGGGGTCCGTGGCCAAATAAATACATATCATTTTGGGGGTCCTTCACATGAAAAGGTTTGAGCACCACTGACATAGAAACGTAGGGTTTTTTTCAAAAACCCTTAGAAGGATTTGAAATATTCAAATACTTGCACAAACTTTCATGATAAAAAAAATAGCAGATCTACAAGCTCACAGCGCGGAACTCGGCGCCACGCTGTGAGCTTGTATATCTGCTATTTTTCAATAGTTAAAGCACAAAATATTGTGTAATAATGCATGGGTTAAACCCCCTATGAAGAACATTCATGGGGGGCCTGCAAACCAAATTGACCCTAACCTAACTGTTACTAGGGCCCAAGGTGGAGGAGCCTTAATTATTTTATACTTTAGCTATTGAAAAATAGCAGATCTACAAGCTCACAGCGCGGCACCAAATGCTGCGCTGCAAGCTTGTAGATCTGCTATTTTTTTAAACATTGTGAAATGTGTGCAAATCTTTGAATATATGTATTTTTTAAACGAACATTTTTAACTCAAAGTTTGATTCTGGGGGGTCCCTGGAACTAAATATTTTGAGACGGGGGTCCGTGGCCAAATAAATACATATCATTTTGGGGGTCCTTCACATGAAAATGTTTGAGCACCACTGACATAGAAACGTAGGGTTTTTCAAAAAACCTTAGAAGGATTTGAAATATTCAAATACTAGCACAAACTTTCATGGTTAAAAAAAGATAGCAGATCTACAAACTCGCAGCGCGGAACTCGGTGCCACGCTGTGAGCTTGTGTATCTGCTATTTTTCAATAGTTAAAGCACAAAATAATGTGTAATAATGCGTGGGTTAAACCCCCTATGAAGAACATTCATGGGGGGCCCGCAGTGAATCCTTGTACCCTGGGCCCAGAATTTGGTGTGACGCCCCTATACGGTAGTTACTTCACAGATAAAATTATTACAAAACATACTGTCAAAGGGTACAAATTAAACCAAATTGAAACTAACCCATTTGTCAGAGGGTGCAAATTAAACCAAATTGATCCTAACCTATTTGTAACTGTCAGAGGGTACACATTAAACTAAATTGACCCTAACCTAACTGAGTTACTTGGGCCAAAGGTGAAGGGGCCTGTAATTATTTCATACCTTAGCTATTGAAAAATAGCAGATCTACAAGCTCACAGTGCGGCACCAAATGCTGCACTGACGAGCTTGTAGATCTGCTATTTTTTTAAACATCGTGAAAATGTGTGTAAATCTTTGAATATGTATTTTTTAAACAATTTTTTTCAACTCAAAGTTTGATTCTGGGGGGTCCCTGGAACTAAATATTTTGAGACGGGGGTCTGTGGCCAAATAAATACATATCATTTTGGGGGTCCTTCACATGAAAAGGTTTGAGCACCACTGACATAGAAACGTAGGGTTTTTCAAAAAACCTTAGAAGGATTTGAAATATTCAAATACTAGCACAAACTTTCACGATAAAAAAAAAATAGCAGATCTACAAACTCGCAGCGCGGAACTCGGTGCCGCACTGTGAGCTTGTATATCTGCTATTTTTCAATAGTTAAAGCACAAAATAATGTGTAATAATGCGTG
Organism: Nannobrachium achirus; assembly: GCF_963921795.1. NCBI lineage: Eukaryota > Metazoa > Chordata > Actinopteri > Myctophiformes > Myctophidae > Nannobrachium > Nannobrachium achirus. The sequence goes on along the minus strand of NC_137831.1, from coordinate 40,652,625 downwards.
GGTTAAACCCCCTATGAAGAACATTCATGGGGGGCCCGCAGTGAATCCTTGTACCCTGGGCCCAGAATTTGGTGCGACGCCCCTATATGGTAGTTACTTTACAGATAAAATTATTACAAAACATATACTGTCAAAGGGTCCAAATTAAACCAAATTGATCCCAACCTATCTGTAAATGTCAGAGGGTACACATTAAAACAAATGGAAACATTTGACAGAGGGTGCAAATTAAACCAAATTGATCCTGAGCCATTTCTTTACTGTCAGAGGGTGCAAATTAAACCAAATGGATCGCAACCTATTTGTAACTGTAAGAGGGTACAAATCAAATGGATTGCAACTGTCAGAGGGTGCAAATGAAACCAAATTGACCCTAACCCATCTATCAGAGGGTGCACATTAAACCAAATGGACCCTAACACATTTGTCAGAGGGTATAAATTAAACCAAATTCATCCTAACCTATTTGTAAATGTCAGAGGGTGCAAATTAAACCAAATGGACCCTAACGCATTTGTAAGAGGGTACAAATGAAACCAAATTGATCCTAACCCATTTGTCAGAGGGTGCAAATTAAACCAAATTGACCCTAACCATTTTGTCAGAGGGTTTTGTAACCCTAACTCCTAACCACCTCATCATCGTTGTCATGGCAACCCTAACCTAACCCTCCTCCTCCTGCTGCTGCTCCTCTCTCTGACACAGAGACACTGAGTCGTACACCCTGAACCCAGCATAGAGTGGTTCAGTGAACCTGGACTCGTAGGTGTGTAAGTGTGTCAGTGAGTCAGACAACACTCTGTAGAAGGACAGAGTGCCGGCAGGACAGTCCAAATACACTCCTACTCTGTTGGAGCCAGAGGACCTGACAGGGGGGTCAGTGTACTTCTTATTGTGACCCACTCTGTAACTGTTATCATCACCATAACAACCCAGACACCAGGACTTGTTATTCTGTCCAAAGCTACATTTATAACCACCACCCTGTCTTTTGATTGATCTGTATGTCACTGCTATCTCAACACATCTACCACTCCACTCCACCTCCCAGTAAGATCGTCCAATCAGACTCTCTCTACACATCACCTGTGCATAGACTGTAAATCTGTCTGGGTGATCAGGATACTTCTGATCCTCTCCCACATTGGTCACCTTCCTGTTGCTGTCAGACAGAGAGAGGACTCTGTATGCCGTGTTTGGATCCAGTGTGAGTTCACACGCACCTGATGAGAGAACCAGATGCAACACAACAACAGTTTACAAACAAATAAAACGTAATAATTCTGTTTTTTGTTTTGTATTTATTTTTTCTCACAAACAACAGGAAGACTGTCCTCCACAGGATACATGAGACACATAGCACAAAGCTGACTGTACTGTAATCATTTAGTTTTGTATTTAATTTTTCCCAACAAATTATTAAAAAATAAATGAAAAGGTTATTGAGAAAACACGGTCTGCGCACGTATTAGGAGGGTAGTATGAGTCACCAGAAAAAAATGGGTTTCAATGAATCTATCATGGTTAAAATGGAGTTTGAAGTTACAATGGGTGTGTATGTGGAGAGGCCCTGAGCCTGCAACATTTACATCAAATATGTAAATACTGAATATGGTAAATTAAAAACTGTCCAGGGTGTTCATAAAAGAGCCTGATTAGATAATAAAGTGACCAAACGTTCCCTTTAAGCTGTTCAAAAATAGCCGATCTACAAGCTCACAGATCGTCATACAGCGATGCTCTGTTAGCTTGTAGATCTGCTATATTTTATTTTGTTTTATTTCTTTCACCCTGAAAATGTAGAACTACCTTCTGTAAATTGTCATCATTTTCCATATGTACATGTCACACCGTATAATCCTCAGTGTTAATTTAACTAAAAAAAGTAGCCTATGAATATTATGCTAACCCATTTTTAACTATGAGAGGGTAAAATGGAACAAAATGGGCCCTAACCCATAACTGGGAGGGTACACATTTTACCAAATGCACACTAACCCATTTACTTGAGTGTACAAAAGTAACCAAATGATGCAAACCCATTTGTAACTCTAAATGGGTACAAATTGAACCAAATGTGTACAAAAGTAACCAAATGATGCAAACCCATTTGTAACTCTAAATAGGTACACATTGAACCAAATGGACCCTCACCCATTTGTAAGTGACAGAGGGTACAATTTGAACCAAATGGACCCTAATCTTTTTGTAACTGTTAGAGGGTACAAATGAGACCAAAATGATCCTAACCAATTCATGACTCTGAGAGGGTACACATTTAACCGAATGGACCTAAACCCGTTTGTAACTACCAGAGGGTACAAATTGAACCGAATGGACCCTAACCCGTTTGTAACTACAAGAGGGTACAAATTGAACCAAATGGACCCCAAGAGGGTGCAAATGGAACCAAATGGACCAACCCATTTATAAATCTGAGTGGGAAATGTAACAAAATGGACCCGAACAGCTCATCCGCACTGCCCGTGACGCAAGCGGCGCAACGCGACTCGAACAATGAAATTTCAATAAACTCATTTGTTTCAATGAGACGTCGTCCACCCCCCCTTTTTCGCCCGCAGATTCTCTATTGAGCGAGGTTTTGTGGCGATGTCCATAGATGTAAACGGCCATGTCCTGCCTCCAAACACTTTTTATTATTAATTTATTTGATTGGTTCAGACTATGTCACTCGCAGAATGGCTTGTAAATATTGAAGCAGCTGGTCCCTACTGGCCAAAGCTGGAACAGCAGGCGGGGGAAACTACATCCTTGAGCATACGAGTTCAATGAGGTCGAGTGACGTTCGTGTCTCGATGTAACACATTTTGGCACATCCACATCCAGATTGGCACATCCATTTCAATTCAACTTGCATTGAAATTAATAGCTGGGGGGAGGGGCTATCTGCTCTCTATTATACTGTATGGCTGTAACCCATATTATCAGGGGTGTCACAAGGGGGGGCAGGGGGGGAGTGGGACTGGGTTACTAGGGCCCAGGGTGGAGGGGGCCTTAATTATTTTATACTTTAGCTATTGAAAAATAGCAGATATACAGCGCTGTGAGCTTGTTGAAAGTCGTAGAAAAATGTGTGTAAATCTTTGAATATATGTGTTTTTTAAGCGAACATTTGTAACTCAAATTTGCTTTTGGGGGTCCTTGAGATAATTATTTTGAGATGGGGGGTCCGTGGCCAAATACGTATCATTTTGGGGGTACTTCACATGAAAAAGTTTGAGCATCACTGACATGGAAACATTCAAAGACTTGCACAAAGTTTCAAAAATAGCAGATCTACAAGCTCGCAGCGCGGCACTTGGAGCCGCGCTGTGAGCTTGTAGATCTGAATTTGGTGCATATTATAATATGCAAAGACTTGCACAAATTTTCAAGACTTTTCAAAAATAGCAGATCTACAAGCTCGCAGCGCTGCACTTGGTGCCGCGCTGTGATCTTGTAGATCTGCCCAGAATTTGGTGCATATTATTATATGGGTTATAATGTACAAATGGAACACAGCCCATTCATAATTCTGAATCTCCTATTTGTAAGAGGGTACAAATTAAACCAAATTGATCCTAACTCCTAACCACCTTGTCGTTGTAGTCGTTGTAACCCAAACCTAACCTGGAAGCAAATGGACCCTAACTCATTCATAACTCTGAATGTCTGTGTGTGGATTTGGGGTATTTAATTCACATTAATTAAAACCGATTTTTATGTCATGAGTTCATCCACACACCACACCTGAACATAACGCAGTGATAAACACAATTCTCTTCTTAACACATTTTAGTTTTCACCATATAAAATCATCAACCTGTATGAATGACACATCACCACATTAATAGTTAGATGAGAAATAAGTGTGTCACATTTTTGTTTTGTTTATTACGTCTCTCCCAGTGTGTAAGGACCTTAAGGGGGTACAAATGCGACCAAATGGACCCTAGCGCTGTGTGGCCAGACTGTTGACGCCGCGATTTAGAAATGCTCCCGTCATACAGTCTGGCATAACGAAAAAAGAACGGTGAGTATTCGGTTAAAGCGGAAGTGAAGCCTCCTCCCCACTTCCGTTTCGTTTTTAACATCTAGCACATTTATCCTAATATAAACAAAAATCATTAAGTATATTTAGCTTGCTGCTTAGCAGAAATGACATTTTAAAATATATTTTCATGAACAGAAATGCCAGTTTCCATTACTCGCAGTTTAGGAGCTGTAGTTCCAGACTCTATATAGCATTCGGAGATTATGGAATAGTTGTCTGGCTACGCGAGACTAAATGGACCATATCCCATATGCAGTAGTGGAAAGTAACTTACACAAGTAGTTTTACTCTACAAAACACACTTTCACTTAAGCCCGATAGATCAAGGGTTTCCAACCTTTTCAGGTAAACCCCCACAATAATCATATTTGAACTGTAGGGACCCCCCACCCTGATAACTTGGATTTGTAGTAGTTTAGTTTAGTTTGACTCGGTTCCACAGATAAATCTTGTGAAAATAGCTGAACTACAAGCTCACAACGCCTTGCACTGCGAGTTTGGGCCAAGAAGCAAATAATTGAATTTCAAATGTTTGCTTTAAAAAATATATATATAATCAAAGATTTGAACACATTTCAGAAATATTAGATCTAAACGAAGTAACGTGCTATGAGCTTGTATATCTGCTTTTTTGAAGAGCCAAAGTATAAAATATGGTTAAAGTAGTTGGATTGATTGTGAAGCTATATTCACTTATCTTGCTGGGGACCCCCTGGTGCCCACCCCTGGGGGTCCCTGGACCAATGTACTATATATTCACAGCTTAAATCTAAAACGACACCGATGCTTATCTCAGTGCTCAGTTCCCCATTATGACCCGGAAAGCATATAAAACCGAGAAGCATCCGTGTAATCTTTTATTTATTTTTTAATAAAAAATAGAACACTTTCAGATAAATTAGGTCAAGATTTAGAAGGAATTTTTAGACCATGTTTAGAGGACAACGGACTGTAGAGAAAATGGCGAGGTCCCGGGACCTCGCGGTTGCGTTGTCACTTTTTATACAGCATTTATAGGAACATGTACCAGGGAATGAAATAATGTAGTTTGCATGACCTGTCCATAGAGGGCGCTAGGTGGCGGTGACGCACTGCCAGAGACAAGTGGTCCGCTCTCCTCTAGCTTAGTTTTTACTTTCTGTACAAGTGGAAAAAGTACTCACATTCTTTAATTGAGTAAAAGTATCAATGATGCAAAATAGAATTGAAAATAGTAGATAGCGATGCGACGTGTTGCGAGTTTGTAGATCGGCTATTTTCAAATTGTATAATTATATCAGTATAAAATTATCAGGTATAAAATAGGTCTAAAGTAGTTACTGTAATGTATTTTTTATAATATTATAATTTATACCTGCAAAGTAACTAAACTAAAGTAAAAGTACAATATCAGGATCTGAGATTTAGTGGAGCATGCAGGAGTAAAATTATTGGAGATTGGAAATAAAGTAAAAGAATACCTCAAAACTGTACTTAGGTACAGTACTTGAGTAAATGTACTTAGTTACTTTACACCACAGCTCCAGAGCTGAGCCGCCATGACATCACATGTTTTGCTCTGTGTTGTGGTTTTACCGTTCCTGCTGTTCACACGGAGACGTGAGGC